>NC_031979.2:19226541-19416756 GCF_001858045.2 Oreochromis niloticus
ATCAAAACTTTAGAAATATTTTTTACATCACTTTGCAAGCTCAAAAATCACCCTGAACCCACAGTGAGAAATTTTAGATGTTCAGTATATTTTTAACAGGTTTTGGAGATGCCAGGATGATCTGATGCCGGTTGTTGAAAAGGTAAATCCCTCGTATTTCCTGATAATTATGAAAACAATAAGGCGAAGGGCATTCTTTAAGCTAGTTGGCTCACCAGTACTCCAACACTGCTTGTGCTGCTGCGTAGCTCCCAGGTACGTCAGGAGGTGTTAACTAAGTCTGTAAACCCAGGGCACAGCAATGAAAGAAATGCGCACATGCCAGCAATTCCTGCATAAATACGGTTTTAAAAATGTACCTCTGCTTATGTCCTCACTGATCCAAACTGCCCATGCTCTGCGTCCACAGAGTAAAGGGAAAGCTGAACAACAAAGAACACTTAAATGTGCCGTGTGAGGTGGCGTGTTGGGTTTTTCGTGAAGGCTTAAACTGACAAATGTCATGAAAGTAAACCGCTCCACCCCTGCTGCAAATCTCTTACAGTGTAAGAGTGTTTACTGTAGGGGAAGAGAGAAGCAGACATACCTGCAGACAGATGTATGGACAGGTCTAGAGTCTGCTTGTCAATGTTGCCCCCTGCCCAGGCCAACCACCCTCACCCCTCCTCACCTCTCACCAAACATATTTTGGAGTTAAAACACACCATTGAATCGAGTAACAAGGCAATCCTTGTCCAGCGCCACCAAACCTCATCTGGACAGCCAGCAGGGAAGCCACTGTATGTGCGTTTGTGTGTACGCGCGTGTACAGTATACAGAAATGACCAGGAAAGGTTAAAATTATTTGCTGTTGCCTTTAAAGAGCAAGCTGGGGAGGCCACTCTATTGCACACACTTTCTTTTGCTCTTGCTCTTTTTCCCCTGCCCTGTGTTCTCTCTCCCTCTCTCTGGAGGCATGTGGCACTGGGCCATCTTCACCTTACATACGCACAAACACATTAAAAACACATATGCAATAAGTGTCAGGCAAACTATAAGCAGTCAGTACAAACTTGCCTCAGCTGTGTGTGAGTCCATGTGAGCGTTCAGAGCAAAGGTGTGTTTAGAACAGAAGCAAAGAGGTTGAACACGAGGATCAGATAGTTGTCCTTTTACAATCAACACTTAAGCGGAGCTTGGCAGAGAATCTCCTCTCACTCCCACGTTTTGCCTCGCTGTAAACTGCAAATCTTTCAACACTCCTCTTATACCCCACATTAACTCCAGCTACCCCCCACCCCCAGCTTTTTAAAGCTCTTTGTCACGCACACACACACACACATATTCACCCATGTCTCGGTGCTACCCATGGATAGATACACCCTGTCCTGATTCAACTCTTTCAATCACTTTTCTTCAGGAAGTCTGTTTTCACTGTTTTATCACTATGGCTGCCTTCCCTGTTTTTCAGTGTGTCTTTTTAATAGTAAAAGAGTATATATGTATATAACTGAAATGTAGTGATATATAAACAGTAATATCTAATCAAGACTGTTAGGTTTCCTGCACACACAGATGGACAGGTCTAGAGTCTGTCCATCTGTGTGTGCAGATGGACACACTTTTTCACTTTATGCACAAATATAACCTTGTGTTTTTTTTCTTCTTTGAGGTACTTAAATTACTGCTGTTTAAATGTTACCATAATCTAGTAGAAAACACTCTAGAGCTGCTCAGGTGTAGCAAAAAAGTTTTTTCTGTACAGATATAGTAATGTGTAAAAGTCTTGAGCCAGCCCTCATTATTTTATATTTTGCATCCAATAAGCCAGACATTTCTGTAAAAATTTAAAGTGGTCTCGAGCAATAGTTCTCCAGCCTTTCTGAAGGAGATTGACTTCCTTTTCACTCATTTTCAGTCCAACGCGGTCAGTACCTGACTATGTTGAGAGGATTTCATTAAGCCACTTATCCTCAATTTCAATAAATTTGAAATTGGAACTGAGAATCCTTCCAAATTATGGAGATAGAAACATATGGTCAGATTTTGATCCACCATGCAATACCATCTGGGAAGCATTGGAATAGCAATAGCTTAATTTTTCAGCATGACAATAATCCCAAACATACTGTCAGTGCAGTAAAAGCATACCTGGATAGAAAACACACAGTGGAATATTATCAGTCATGCACTGGCATCCCCAGAGACCTCAACATTACTGAAGCAGTGTAGGATAATGTTGACAGAAGGCAGAACAAAAAGGCAGCCACCGTCCAAAGAAGAGCTTTGAATGTCCTTCAAGACGCCTGGAGAACTATTCCTGAAGATCACTTAGAGAAATTACAAGAAGCCGTTCCTAAGAGAGTTCAGGCTGTGCTGAAGAATAAAGGTGGTCATAGCAATTTTTAGAATTTTAAACTCTTTTTACCTCATACACCATTTCCATGTATTTTTGCACAATGTTCAATAAACTGCTGCACCTTTTTCCCATTTTCCTAACAAAGATTAAAGAAATGGAGAGTGACCCAAGACTTTTCCACAGTACTATATGTTTTCGTAATCTTTTCATCTACTATATACAGCACAGTAAGTCCAACATTTTTTCAGGTGTACTGTGAGATAAATCAATAACATACATAACCTTGCACAGCCTTATTATCTAATGGCCCAGGCTGATTGGAAAATTGCAACTCTCAGGTCATGCAGGCCTTAAGACCGATCAATATTGCCCTGATAACTGCCAGTCCTTAGAGAAATATATGCATTCCTCGACCGCTTAGCAAGTGTTGCTGGTCCCACAGAGGGCGCTGCACTAAAAACCTCCTTGTGATTTCTTTGGAGACCAGCAGATTAGCACGGCCACCTTCAGTTTTCATGGTAGACTCCAATTCGTTTGTAAACACTCGCTAACTTATCATAGAGCACCAGTGAGATGCAAACCAGAAACAGCATCCGTTCCCCTTCAAAAGTAAAAGTTGTACCTTTTGAAACATGTTGGTTTTGGTGGTAAGGCACAAATTCTACACTGAAGGTGAAGCTTCTCTGTTTCCAGTTTGCACTAAATATACATATAGGAAAATGAACACATAAAAATGGCAAGGAAGCTCAGCTAACCATATTAAACAGCTACACTGGCATCAGGGAATTGTCTAATTGTTATGGAAGTGGCTATTTCTATGAATGCAGTTTCTGTTTACAGGTGACATCTGCAACAACAATAAATAACAAAACATGAGGTATACTCAAACCAACGTCTCAGTTTGTATACGGTTTATTTGTCCTAATAAGGTTCACTGAACCATAATCCTATTATATTTGCACTGCAAAGCTTTAACACAGTTTCTGATATTGTACAGTCATCTGTGCTTTTACTGGCAATTATTGAGAAGATAAAAACCTCGCTGTATTATCTATGCATTTTAAATTATTTTAAAAACTCTCCATCATTATCCTATAAAAGAAAAAATACTGTATGCTAAGACTGGATGCCATTCAGAGTAAGAGCGCTCTGGCGACTGGAGCTGGTTGTGTCTCCCTGGAAATGTATGTGCGTCAGTGAGAGAATGTGGGCCTTCCCTCAAATAGATTTCAGAGCACATGTTTCTGCTTTAGAATCTGTCTCTCTCCCGCCTTTCCCCTCCTATTTGACACAGATACTTTATATGGTGAAGAGATTATGAAAATCATTTGAACAAGAGAGCAACCTTAATTATGATATAAAGTAGTGAAGTTGGATGAAACAATGTGCAAATATTTCAGTAAACAAATGTTGCTCCTATGCAACTGAAAAAACAAACACCGCCAAAAAAATAAATAAATAAAATAAATTTAAATATTACGCTGCTTATCGACATACTTATGGTTGTTGTCATGTTGCACACAGCAAGTGTTTGTCAGCTGCATGCGACCCAACAAACAAAATGCTATTCCCCAAAATCCCCATCCCACTGAGACCCTGGCTAAAAGACAAACAACTTCTGTCAAAACACAAGGCCTCTGTGTGGAGCTGATCCAGAAGGATCATAATGGAGTTAAATTCATGTTAAAATCATCAAATATTATAAACTCCTTTGTATGGACAGCAGAAACCAACAGGCTTTAACGTAGTGGTGCATCAGCAGGAGAATTAATCCCATTCACTTTAGAGAAAAAAAATACTGAAATAAAGCCATGGAGCTGAGCCAATGCTATTTCCCAGCTTCCTGTTCAGCAGAGTGCCTGTCTTGCCTCTGGCTTGGCAGGCTGCACCAGCCTGCTTCATAAATACTGCACAACCAACGCTTGATGAAAACGCCCGCTTCTCTCAGGTACAACTGCACTCTGGAGAGCTTCATTTTCTACAGTATGGATAAACTGTGAGCGTCTGTGTCAAAGAGAGGCTCTGAGATAAAGGCCGCAACCTCAAAAATGTGCTTGATTTTTAATATAACCTGGTTTTGCTTCTGGAAATTTACCTATGTAGCGTGTGTGGCTAAAACAAAAACCCAGTGCTAACCCCAGGTGGCTCTCCGGTGACCTGGTGGAAGTTTAAGAGGTTTAAGAGCAATCCAATTGCTTTGCATTTCTTTCTCTTTTTGTGGCGTACATCTGTGTCCGTGCGTCGGTCCTACAGATTACACCCAGTAAGAAAAGGTTAAAAGAGGACGCGCTGTCCTCAGCATCTGGTCAGTTAAAAAAAATTTTTGTTGTTTTTTTTTTTTTTTTTTTAACTCTCAGAATTCAATTTGTCACTATTCCTGTTCCAAACATGGTGACCAGAATGGGTAATGGAGCTCTTCTAATAGTACAGATAGTCCACTAACTCACTGTTCCCTAGATACCAATTAGCAGTGAACATCCCAGCATCACGAGTCAGACAGCTGATGTGGGAACAGCTTGACGTGAGAGAATGAAACTTGTGTGGTGGGACAATGTGGGTGAGTCCAGATTAGTAACCTCTGAAAGGTGTATTCCCTTTGCTATTTTGGGGCACTTGGTGGCTCACCATCACCCACACTGAGTTCATCTCAGGTAAACACAAATTTTAGGCTTCTGTGAGACAAAATGCATCTATGGCAATTCAGTCTAACATGGATATATAGCTAATTATAATAATGTTTTATAATGCAAAAGTCAGGAAGAAAAAGTTCTTTTTAACAGGGCATTAATGAATGTTTTCATTCTCATTAAAAACATCAAACAGTCTCAGTAAAATCCAAAATCACAGAAAACAGCACCTGTATATTTTTCTCTAGAAAGCAATATGAGGTACACTACCACTTCCACAGGACAAATATAAATAATAGAAAGCTACAAAGTGTGTACAAAGTACCAAAGTTTTTGTGTAGACATACAGAAAGCACCATAATCCACTGTGATACACCACAAACCAAGCCATTTAACTGCTGCTAAGCTTTTCTTTCTCCGCCATGTTTCCTTACTCTCTCTCTATTCTCGAAATCTACAAATGAGATCAGGGTAAAGTTGAAGAAAAAGAGCAGCGTAATCAGGATTATGCTGCTTCTGTAGCTAAGCCATACATGGGTGACTGTGACACAAGCTCACCCACTCGGGATGATCACCGAATCCCCACTGTGAAAACACCAGCATGCCTCCCTATTACTATGCACCATGTGGTGACATTTTCAGTTGAAAATGAGTGGCTTCATATAACATTCATTTTATCTCAGCTTGCCGGTGTAGGACATAAGAACCAAAAAGAAGGAGGGGGGCAAAGACAGGCGAAGAACATTCAAACAAGGTAGCATCCATGAATGTGAAGGGATGGAGGTTTGGAGGTTGGAGCACTGTTTTAAGAAGAAGGCGCCATCTGTGATATATTAAAAACTTAACATTACTTAACAAGTATTTTTTTTAAGTCGCATTAAGTTTTAATCACATTAAGTCACATTATTTTTTATGTATATTTTATTTACATTTCCCTGTTATATACATATACATATATATACGTGTGTGCCGATAAACAATCACAAGCTGTGAGTCATTATTCACAATCCCTTCTGCTGCCATAAAGATGATATGTGTGAAAAGTCTGACACGGCACCATGGGCCTGCAAGCTGGAGACGCAGAGGCTTGCAAAAATATTTACATGTGACTTCACACCTATGCACGCGAATACAGACACACACACACACACACACACAGGCACGCGGTAACTTGGCGTGATAAATACACCATCCATTTCCTTATCAGCAGCCCCAAACAGAGCACAGCACAACTATGATGACCAAATGAACAACGTCAGAGTAGGCTAAAGGTAAACATCGGTGTTTAAAGGGATGTACAGGATCGTGAAATTCAAAAGACCAAAGCACCAAAATACTACATTAGCAAGCGTCTTGGGAAAACACAGATGTGGCCCTGCATGGAGCAAACAGGTCATCAAAACAAGTGTTATAGTAGTGTCTTCGGCCTATTCCGTTTTGGCCCAATGTTAAAAAAAAATGCATGTAAAGCTCTCACACATGCCATCAGAGAAAGAGGGGGACTCGAAAGTATTACATGCCAGTGGTTGAAAGTTCCTAAGCAAATCAGTAACAAAACATCCAGTAAGGTCCGGTCCAAAGTTGCATCTTACCTGGTCCCGCGGAATGCAAGGCAGCGAAGTCCTGCGGTGGGACTTGCTGTTGCTCTGACTGTGAGCCATCATTTCCGAGGCCGCTATGGAGCTGGACCTCCGTCTCCTTTTGAAGACAGGGATGTCCTCCTCCTTCGCCCCGGTCACAGAGCCACAGCACCCCGTCCCGCTGGTCCCTGAGGCCGGCAAGAGCCGGTCAGCATACCTCGCAAGCAAAACCCCCAGCAGCCCCAGCAGGTAGGCCAGGTAGGGTCTCCAACTGGCCCGGACTCGACTCAGGGAGACAAGTGAGACGGCCCTGATGACGCTAATGAAGACGAGGATGGACACTCCCTGACCCAGCCGGACGACCAGCAGAGCCCCGCTGCCTAGGCAGCCGAGGACTACCAGGGTTGCGGGGAAGGACAGCAGCTGCTCCTCGGCGCCGCACAGGAGGGAATGCGCCGCGGCTTCGCCCAAGTGGCACACCGCTAACAGAAACAGCGCGGTGCGGATGAGTACTCCGCAGCGAATCAGATACAGCCCTACCCAGAAGAAGGCACATACGAGTGTAAAAGCGGGGGAGACGCAGTAACACACGCTCAAAAGCAGCTCGACAGCGCAGCCCGCCGCGAAATGAAGACGAGAGTCGGAGCCGCTGCTATTTCCGTTGGTCCTGCTGCCTGCATCCCAGTCGACCAATCTGAGCAGCAGAGCGAGAGTAACGGAGATGGAGGCAACGCAGACCGCAGACGACACTCCTCGGCAAGTCCATGTCACGGCGAGTCTGAGCCACGACGACTGGCACCCTGCGTCCTGGAACAGCGGGGTGACACATGTCTTCACGTAGCCGTTGCGCTCCAACGCTGCCCGGGGATATTTTTCAGGAGCGCTCCTTGATGAACCTCCGTCTGCCTCCAAGGCCATCGTTATCAGTCAAGCGGCAAAAAAGAGATAGATTTAGTCCCTGTGTGGGTGTTTTAGTCTGCACATACCACCAATAACTCTTTTTATTTCATTGTATATCTGTGCACCAAAACTCAGGACCACCCCAACTCTAAAGTTTGCATGTTATTTAAAAAAGCGCAAAACTGAGCGGTCTGCACAACTTTTCATTTAGTTTGGTGCTTCAGGACGTCCCTGTTATATTTGTTCCACTATTGGGTTGACTGTGTTAGTCAAGCAGTGAACCAAAAAAAGAAAGAAAAAAAGGCAACCCCTGGCGTTTCACACATCTAGGCCACTACCCCAACTCCTCTACATGGTTTTTCTCTCTCCTTTCCCTCAACCTTTCCTCGTCTCTCTCTCTCTCCCCTCCCACTACAAATTATCCCCCCGTTTTCCTTTTTTTTTGCCGCTCCGGTGATTCCTCCATCACGTTTTGGCTCTTCCCCTCCTCCGTGTGTTTCTGCTGTTCATTCTGCAGGCTGCGGTCTCGCCCTGGATGTGACTCAGTTCGCAGTGGATGGATGCCATGTTTATACGAAGATTTCCTGGCTTGTTCGGGAAGATGGAGCGGGTCATTACGAGAATTGACTATAACAATCCTGTTATACATTTTAGAAGTGCTGTGCACTGTAAATATGACAGAACACCAAAACGTGGATGTCGTGCTGTGCACACTGGTACCATGCAGCTTTAAACAATATCATTCATCAAGCTTTCAATCTTTCATGACTTTATTATTTATTTACCTTCGCTTTCATTGCTGTGCGCACTGTGTACCTCTAAAAACACGCAGTGAAATGAAAAGCACAGTCCAAAAAAAGAGAAGAATGCTTTCCTCTGTTAGTAATCTTGCTACCCATGTTTTTTTTTGTTTGTTTTTTTTCCGGATTAAAATCCTAAATCACATCATCCTGTGCCTCCTGTGTGGCAGACCGGGACAGGGCAAGTTAGCGGCCTTCACCTGTTTGGCCTACATTTTGTGAGAGGATTTAAAAGGAGACTGCATCTGCATAATGCTATTGTAATTCTCACATATCTTTTGGTAAAAATACTACAACAACAACACTGACAAACTGGGGTTCTTTAAGATGTAAAGCAGTACAGATGTTACCGAAAGACAAAGAAGTCATAAGCAGACAGTTAATAAACTGGGTGCAGTTTGTTTTGTGTAAATGCATCAGGAAAATATGAGGCCTATCCTTCCCCACATTGGTAGTTTGTGCTGTAACTTTGGAACGTTATTTCCACTGACACTGGTGTTACACAACATGGGTCGGTGCAATCAGTCAAGTGCAATCAGGGTATAAATCTTGGGTTTTAGTCATCCTATCGCAGTGCGCTGGGAAAATTTTGCCAGCACAAATTGTTCATCGGTATTTAAGCTGGTTAGTATGTCAGAACAAGAGATTAGATTGTTAAGTTTGGCTCCGGCTGTTTATTCTGGTTGATTGTGTTCCACAGCGGCCATCAGTGTTACAGCTACTGAACTGGTCAAAGGAAGTCACCACGTACACTCATTTCGTTTAACACGCACAAGTCTCCAACTCGCAACCGTGTCAAAGAAAACGAATAAAAACTGTGATGTGTTCCTGTACAGGGTACAGTATGCTGGCCCCTGCAGGGGACACGCAATAAATCACATTTGGCAAAGGTAGCCATGATAATAACATTCCTCGTCCTTTCCTCTTGGAAACATTGTCCAGACACACTTCTCCAGGTATACTGAGGAAGTGCAGTAACGATGTCATCTATTACTGGTAAGTGTTGGAGGACAACTGGATGTGAGCATACGGTTTGGTTTTATTGAGTTATCTGTAGCATGGTTGCTTAATCAAACTCATGCATCCTGATATATATTTATACTGTCATTCAGGTAACCTAAATATTCCACCCAGCAGTCTGACCTGTTTGAGCAGATAGCAGCACGTTCTTACAGAACGGTCCTGTAAGGCTATGTTGTGCTGTGGAAATCATGAGAAGTCATGCTGGAAACAAAATGCCAAGAGTCCAAGAGACTTTGATTTTGATAACACAACTCAGCTAACATACAAAAAATAAATCCGCACACATTTACCAAGTATGCCTCAAAAAGTCATTTTGACACAATTTAAGTATCAAAACTGTTTTTTCACCCTGTTCACATAGAAATGTGTCAAATGACTCTTTGTGGATTATGGGCAGTTTTACATCTAAACAAATAATATTTTGGAGCGCAGTTTAGTAAAGCTAAAAGGGACCGTGAGTAGCTAGCCAGAGGAGAAACCCCATCATAACCAATGCATGTTTGGGTTTTTGCCAGCTAAAACATTTGCATTTATTAAGAGTGTGTCAGAGATCTCATTCATTGATTCAGCTCCTATTCTCCGTATCAAACAATGTGAATGAAGAAAGTGTTTTCAAGTTACTGTTAATTGTCAGTGTTTGTGTTTTGAGCAGATTCTGAAAGGCATTGTGTTTTCTTCTGAAATTAAACTTCTATGTTGCATTAATTAGTTCAGCTGTGATCCAAAAAGTATTAATTAACATCTCATTTACATTTACATTACCACACTAATCTCTCATTATTTTTATATCTGTACCTTTGGCCGTCTTTTGGTCGTTGTTGTTTTCATTATGTGTCTCCTTATTGTTAAATTCCTTATTCTATTTGTGTACTATTGTACTTTTTATGCAATTACATGAAAAAAAGTACAATGTTGATATTAGTGTACCTTGTATGGCACTTTGTTCAGTTAAAGCTGTTTAAATGTGATTATAGATAAATTTTACTTACTTACTTACTTTACTTACTTTATATCCTAAAAATTAAATTCAGAAATATATACCAGTTCATTGCAATTTTCTGTGGCCGTGGAAAAAACTATATATCAGTAGGAATTGTGAGCACATATTGTACTGAAAAACAAAGGGAAATTTAAAGCCACTGCAAATGATATGATGAGTCACAATGACGCTAGCTGTTTAACTTGGTTATAGATTAACAAAGACCTTTAGGTGCTATTTTTTTAGGGGATTTGAAACACAAACCAGAACTAAGAGTGTCACGGCCTCTGGTTTGTACATAAACCTTGTCTTACTGTTTGTGTTCCTGTATAAACTTCTGCATTTTAGACATTATACAGTGCGTTCCTGCTGTCATAACCTCTTTGCATATTGCAAAACAAACCTGTTGATTATGTTCTGACACACCGGGCTAGAAAGACATCACAGGGTAGATGAAAACCAAATGCAGTTGCTTGTGGAGAACCTGTGTGTGTGTCTGTGTGTGTCTGTGTGTGTGTCAGTGACTCCATGCCTCTGGGGTTGTGTACATGTGCAAATGTGAGGAGAGAGGACAGACTATGTTTCTGGAGGCTGTAAAGCAGTAAGATGACTGCTCTCTCTCACGTCTTTCCTCTGCCTCTCCATGTTTTGCTACCCCTCAAAAAATATTCTTTGAAGGTGCTCCTTCAACACCGTAAAGCTTGGATGGGCAAACTGCACCGTTTCGATTACAGCACGCCTTCCAAAGACCCACGACTTACTCGCTCTAAACAAAGCGCACCAAATCAGCAGTGGCCCGAGGATGTCTTAGAAAAAGCTGGGTTTGATCGACAAAATGGTTCAGAAGCATGCAACTCTTATACAAGACGTTCATTACATTGGAAAAAAACCCACAGTGAGGTATAATGATTTTCTGTGTTTGTTTTTGTATCTGGAACAGAGGCATTAAAGCCATGGATGTGCAGGAAGATTTCACATAGAGTACACATCTACAGTATATTAAGCACTGCTTTGGGCAAAATTATTTTAATGCTCATTCTTCTTTTTTTGAGAAATTGAGAGCTCATAAAAACGTGCATAAGCGCACAGTTCATGCACTGTCATGAAAAATCTAGTAGATATTTTTTTCAGCTGTTAGGTCACTGTATGAACTGTAAATGTAAATAAATGTAAAATAACAAAAGCCCCAAAGAATGCATCAAATGTTAAGATTGACCTTTGTTTGTGTCCTTTTAGCATCTCCCAAACATTTCACTTTCCACACTTGCGGTGTCTAAATTTAGCTGAGACATCTACAATTATGTGGTCGTATCCTAAATGGCAAATAGTGTCAAATTGCTTGGCGGGATCATCACTAGCAAACTATGAAATTTATTCTGTTTTTAACTACATTCAGTGGAACTTCTTGGAACTGCTTTTCAACATAGGAAAATATGAACTTCCTGCTATGCACACATGCAAAATCCAAGCTTGCACCACGCATACACACGCTCCTTGTTCAGTCCACTCTGTTTACTGTTACCATATGATGGATTAAGATTTGTTTATGAGTTAGTGCAGCATAACATTTACCATATCCTGTTTGCTTCTTTCCAACAGTGGCCAGTTCTCACCACTAATGACCTGAAACATGCAGCTCAAATACCCGTGCCGTTATAAGTTTCTGTGTGTGCGGTAACAGAGAAGAGAAATTTATGAAATATGAGTTTAAATGTTTTTGTGCTTCATAAAGAGCAAAATAAAAGAAATTCGCTAAAATTCTCTCACAATAGCAGAAGAGCCATAATAAGGTTTGCTCAGTCTCGTCTCTCCAAGTGCTCCCTGAGCTCATCAGGCGAGATCAGGAAACACAACCAAACCAGTCAGTCCCTGTTAGTCAAACTTGAAAGAATGTCTTTATTGGGCAGCGGGATGGCATTGCGTCAGCAGCGTGATAAGCTGTGCCTGCTAACCGTTCAGGAATCCATGGATAAAAAAAAAAAATGCTTATCAGGGCTGTGATAGCAGCCTTATAAGTGTGGGTGTGTGCATCTATGTATGTGTGTTACTTACAGGGCAATTCTGGTTTATTTCAAAAAGTGGCTGTTGTGTACAAAGCATTGTGTCCAGGATTTCTACCTGTATTCCACCACTAGTCTCAGTTTAATTTATTTGTGTACATTTCCTCCATTGCTGTGTGTTTACCACTTCTGCCTGACCTTCTCCTGCTGTGTTTGTCCAGCTTTCTGCAAACCTTTGTGATCTGCTGGGATAACACACACACACACACACACACACACACACACACACACACACACACACACACACACACACACACACACAGACAAGATGTAGGGCTACTCATTCTGCTGTGCTTGAGAAATCCCACTTAAACTTAGTAAATAAATAAAGCCTATATATAGAATAGTCTGTGACTATATTACAGCTACGGTGCCATATTTTTTCATGTAACAACATGACACAGTTTTCCTAGCTTTTAACTGCAGAATTAAGTGCAAATGTATTGAGGGTCAGCCCTGCAGCTGGTCTGACATCAGATTGATTGACTGAAAGTCAATAGTTGCATTCTTAAGACCGCTATTATACTTATTGATTAGAATTGATTTTTTAAAAGCTGCAAATGCAAATGTTGGTCTTTGCAAACCTTTGATGCTTCCTCCAATAAATGTAATTTTTTGAGCCTCTTTATCTTCCTTCATTGTTTTCACAATCACTTCTGCAGCCATTTAGGCAATGCCTCCTTATTGTAAAGCTCTTTTTTTTTTGTCCGTACCTTTGTTCAAATGGCACACAGCTGCCTGAGAAACATGTAACATTATCCCATTACTTTTGAACGCTTACGGTTTGGGTTACAGTGTGTTAAAAAGGCTTTATTTACCACACAATTCTTCGATTTTTTTTTCCAAACAAAGGTTAATCCAGCTTCGGGTACAAAGCTCATTATGCCACCAAGATGTCCATCAGCCATCCTAGAGCAGTGAGCCAGCAACTGCACATACCATGGATGTTAGTGTTTAATTCATATATTCAGTAATTCAGTACAAGAACAATATGCTGCATCTACTCAATGATTAATATGCAAATGAATATTTTGCATCTGTGGTGCAACAAAAAACCCCCCAAAAAACCAGTCTGGTCAATTGGGCTCACAAGACATGAAAAAAGAGGCAGGTGTGTGGATGTGTGCAGAGGTGTATCAAAAGGCTGTGCGTTTGTGTGTATTTATGCGGACAACTGCCGGGGCCTCTTGTTGTCCTCAGGGTTAAGTATCCCATCTAGTGAGAGTTGTTCTTTTGAACATTATGCTAATTGTCTATTTATACCTGTTTGCTATTCAAAATAATGTTTTGTTTGTTGTTGTTTGCGCCGCTGCAGCATATGTCGCTCTGTGTGGGCAGCTGGAAGAATAATTATCAGGTTTTACTCGCTAATGATGTGGTTTTCAGTGCACTCAGAGCAGCACATTATGATAAACCGAAAGCTTATGTCTTTCCAAAAGTTTTATATTAGACAAAGCAAACAAAAAATATAGGCCGGTGAGGAGAAAAATAGGAGAAGGGACGGCAATGTCCTCAGATGGAATAAAAAAAATGCTAAAGGGAGTACATGTGATGTATGCACATGTGAGTATAAACATGTGATGACTTCTGGCATAGTAGTTTGGGAAACTGGTATAAAGACTAAAGATAATGTGTCTGAAAACATTTTAACTATCAATAGCTAGACAGACAGGCAGACAGCCCTTATTGTCTTCATAAAAGATTTAGGAAGGTGCAAATATCCCCCCTTAAAGCTAAAATCATGGCTTGCAGTTGCAGTTCTTAAACATTTCCCGGCAAAGACAAATGCTCAAATGAAGATGTATTCAGGCAGACAGGACAAGACACTTGTACAATCGCATGCATGGCTGCACATGCATGAACTGTAACACCAGCACAGAAAGAAAAAGAGGGAAAAAACACACGCACACACACAACACACATACAACCAGAGACACACAGATGTGGACACAGAGGCAAATACACCCACTAGGAACAAAACGGGGATGCAGCATCCATACAAACGACTCTTAGTCAGTTGAGGAGCAGGAAACTGTCTGGATGCTAGTCATCTGTCTTTCCATAACAGCTCTTATAGAGAGGTGGTATGTTGCTTCCAGGGAGGATTTGTTTGTTTGTGCTTTTATGTGTGTGTTTTGGCAGTGGCCATTTTTCATGCAACATTCATATCCACCGAGAGGGCTCAGACCTCTGGTCCCTGCTGATTTTACTGCAAGTGACAGAACAAGTCAATTTAGCACAGTTCTTGTTTCATTTTAACATCATGACCTCCCTTTATTTTGTCCCGGTTTGCAGACTCTGCAATGCAGATTTTGTGAATGCTTGGACTTTGTTTTGTTCATTATGAGCTCTATAACTACCACAGAAAGATACACATATTTACATTTATTTACAAAAACTGTGAGGGCAGATTCCCGAATTATTACTGCTACAAGCTTTATTACAACTGCTCATGTGGTGAGAGAAGCCCAGAACTCATATTATGAATGAAGGCAGAACACAAAGACAAATACCTGTGGGTCACCTTGTCTCAATCTCTCAGTAAATGCTAAGCCTCAAAGAGAAATCTATTTGTCTTTACATCAAGCTGTTTGCTATGTATTGACTGGATTCAAGGGATCAGAATGCAAACTCCCTAGAGAATGGAGAGGGGTTAACAGTTTTACTATTGAAAGTATGGTCACAGAAAATACCAATAAAAGGCAGAATTAGATTTTCTTTAAAGTTGTCACTGTTGCTTTAAAACCGACTCCAGCTACAGTCACACAATATCTATCTATCTATCTATCTATCTATCTATCTATCTATCTATCTATCTATCTATCTATCTATCTATCTATCTATCTATCTATCTATCTATCTATCTATCTATCTATCTATCTATCTATCTATCTATCTATCTATCTATCTATCTATCTATCTGTCTATCTGTCCGTCTGTCCGTCTGTCCGTCTATCTTCCACCACTCCCTCTCCTCATCCACTGCCTTCAGCTGTTCTGGGGGTCTCCTCCCAGTTGAACATGCCCCAAAACACCTCCCTTAGGAGGCATCCAGGAGGCATCCTAATCAGTTGTCCAAATCACCTCAGCTGGCTCCTCTCAATGTGAAGGAGTAGCAGATCTATTCTGACTCCCCGCCCCCCAATTCAAGGGTGACCCAGACACATTTTGGAGGAAGCTCATTTCCACTGCTTGCATCAGCGATCTCATTCTTTTGGTCACTACCCAGAGCTAGTGAGACTAGGTGAGGGTAGGAGAGTAAATTGATGTCTTCACTTTCATACTCGCTTCTCTCACAACAGGACTAGTACACAGCATCCACATCACTGCAGACACCCCACCAGTGCATCTGGCCTTCACCTACACAAACAGATGTAGACTGTTTGGGCAAATGCAAGAGGCTATCTGTGAAAGAATACAGAGCTGAGCATTTATAATGCAGGACTGTATTAGACAGATTTTTGTTTAGCATACAGTGAAACTGTTTGTAATCTTGTGAAATGCAAATACTTGCTAAGTTCAATTTACACAGGGAGCTGCAGAAGTCATCAAAGCAGCCGGTAACCTGGACAATGGCTGGTTTGAGGTGGGGCTGCTTGTATCAAACAGACATTATAGTATAGATTTACTGCTTTCCCCCCCATTTATTTACTTTTTATCAACATAAACACTAATAATTCAGCGACACTTTTGTCGTTCATCTTATGAACTGATTTGAACCTTTAGGTAAGAACAGTTTTGAGTTTATCAGTCAGATATGATTTGGATCAGTCATGATAATCACATCAAAACATGCAGGAAGCAGCTTATTTAATGCAATGACACGGATGTAGGTCAACATTTGTTAAAATTACAAGAATCCCCGTCTTTATGCAATGGATGCACCTGCACAGTATTCTGAAGAGTAAAACATAGTTTTCTTTTGGGGATTTTGATTATTCCCTATCCGCCGTACGGCACCGTACCAGATTCCAATTAAGGATACACAGCATGTTCAGAACTTAAGAGCCAAACGTCTTGCCAAACAAATTTGCTCTGGCATTAATATTCCTGTCGCTCTCCTCTTCAAACCATCTCAGATCACCTCATACATATCCATCGGCAGCCAGTGCACTTAGACTGAAATTCTTTGGCTCGGTGTAGTTAAAGCCCGGCAGTGCTTCCTATTTTTGTCTTACAGATGTTATGGGAAAGTTCCATTCCATCCAAAAGCCAAATGACGATTATTGCAACTTGCACAAACAGTAAAAGAGAAGAGGGAATGTAAGCAATGATAACAGCAGCTGTTTTTATTTACTTTTTCATGTTTCAGTGCTAATTTCATAATTGGGAATTTTCCTTCTTGTGGCTGTATATAATACAAAATATATGGAGCATAGAAACACACACTGATAAACACAGACATACACACACAAAGGGCGAATATCTGCACACCATGGAAAGCAAAAGATTAGTCCGTTGGGTTTGTGTTCATACACTTGTTTCTTTAAATCCTCAGGACTACAGGAAAAAAAAAACTCCGGTAAATGAGTAACACTCCCTGCTGCCTCACAGCAACCATCACAGTGGTACTGACTAAATGGCAAAGGACTGAAGCTGTGCTGAGCAGCTTTCAGGTCAAGCATAACTGTATGCTTTTCAGCTTTCATAAATAAAGACATTACAAAGTCAAACATTTCACTCCCCCGTGTGCTTCTTCCTGTTTCTCTCTAATGTGTCCCACTCTGCCATTTTTCTTAGTAAAGTAGTCTATGAAAAGAACAGCACGTCAGTGTTATGTAACAAAAAAAGCACCACCTGGCGATCTGACTCTTTCACGAAATGCTAAAGTCACTCATGATATATTTAGCAGTTTATCCTAATCTGTGCATCATGTGTCCGAGTGCCTGCGCACACATGTGTGCTTCCACTAAAACCGGGATTTGTCTTACATGCATCTGGGAATAATGAATAGCGAGCAAAGGAACCGTTACACGCAGCTGTAAAGGCCTCATCACTCCACCCTGCCCCCTTTCTGCCTCTTCCTGCTTTCCAGACTGTCTGTTTCTTATCGTCTCAACACCTTCCCATAGGAGTCATGGACTCACAGCAACAGCGAGCCAGGGGAGGGTGAGAAAGCAAGAAAAAGGGTCGATGGAAATGCAGATTAATGCACAGTAAAATCCCGGGGAGTCACCCTCTACAGAGGGACGGCATTATTTATGGTCCTCATCTGAACTTTTTCAAAACAAGTTCCCATGTTAAATACATCAGTATTATTATACATGATGAAGATGGCCTGTCTGTTATACATCATTTTTAACAGTGTGTTCCCAAAACTTTATATATTAGGGAAATTTTTTAAAAAGAATTTATTACTAACATGATGTGGTCTGTTTCTTCATAGAAATATATGAGAAAAGAAAAGTCCAAACATCTGCACATTATGTCAACAATGTGAGAACAGTCTGGATAAGCTGGCACTCCGCGTGTCCTGTCTCGAGAAGAACGGCTGGTTCGCATCAGTCTGTGTGGTTATAAATTTCCCACAGCCCCCAGAGGTATTTCTATAAGTTTGTGAATCTCACTTGCCGCTGTTCCCTGAGTTACTCTGAGCCTATAGCGGAATCATTACCCCTTACTATGAGGCCGTTTCGTGACCACACTCTTTGCAATAGCTGCTAAATTTCCTGGAAATCCATCAACAACCAGAAATCATAACCACATATAGCCAGCCACTTAAAACATCTCTGCCAAGTGGCTTTCAGCTATTTCACTGATTACGTTTGTGGAGATGTAGCAACACTTCACGTCCCATCTTAGGGTATCCAGCATTGGTGATTCATGCCATGCTGAAAGGTCGTGCACAGTCACAAAACATTTCTCTTAAAACCCGGCCCCTGACTGTGGAAACCAATCAGTGCTGTTGAGTCTGTGGGTGGGTTTGCATTTTGCATGCATGTATTGTGTCTGTGCTCTACAGCGTCACTGTCGGTGCCTCGAGGATCAGCACACAGAAAATGGTGGGATTTCAAGGTCCTTATAAGGTTTCAGATTAACCAACGCTCATTCGCAATTCACTTTTAAATGGGGAACATGGCTCTTTATTTCTACCTGCATGGGATCAATAAATTGTACCATTAACACTGCTGTTACTGTTGACACACTGACAACAGCGCTATTTACACACTCTGTATACGCATGTTCATCAGCGGCCATGAATAATGTTAGTGCAAATCAGCGCACACGGCATGTTCCTGGTTGCAGTTTTGGATTGTAAACTCGGGGTTCAGCGGTTATTAAAAGTTACAAAGGTTGAAATTTTATTTCCAAGCTCTCAAATTAGAGTAGTAGCTTTTGAATGTCTGATATCATTTTAGTTACCTACACCATATAAGTACATACTAAGAAGAAGAAAATACAGATACTGTACTGTGGTCTTCACTGTTTTTCATGAGTAAGGAGGAGTGGCCACTTCATCACCACCCAAGTGTGTGTGTGTGTGTGTGTGTGTGTGTGTGTGCTTTGTGTGTGAGAGAGTGGGTTCTTTGTTGAGGTGAGAAACATGATAGGACTAACTGGATTCCTTCATGGTCCTCGCTTCCCTCCATATGGTGATGTGTGTGTGTTTTGTGTGATTTCACGTGAATGTTAGTCAGGAGTGTGCATTTAAATATTCTTTATGTTATATTATTATTATTATTATGCTTCTCTAATGTCCAAAATAGTGCCATATTTTTAATGCATATGAATTTTTCTATTAAAGGTTGTTTTAAACCTTTAATTTACCAACAGCACATTTACAGAAGGAGACACGTTACATTCATATCATTTACTCTGCAGGAATTGAACTGTGTGGATTTATTTCAAGCTGATCTGCAGCAAGCACATCCACCTGCTGTAGGTGGAAAGGTGTAGTGCATGTGGGTTGTGTTTTTGTATTAACGGTGACTGGAGAATTGCTGTATGCTCCTTCCGTCTGTCTACTCAATGGAAAGCTCCCTCATGCAGGCAGCTCTCATCTCATGCCAGTGTTGATGTCATAAATGGCCCCATTTCTGTGCCTCCTATTGGTCCGTTCAGCGTGACACAGCTCTTCTGGTTGACGTACAATTAGGAAATCCACGTCACTGTAGTAAGTGGTCTGATGTCTCCCCCACTCGCACGTGCACCTTTCATCGTTTTCTTTATTCTTTACAGTCTTTTTGGTCACTCGCTGCGGTAAAAGGAAATGCCAAGTGAGCCATTTGCTGATTGGTTTAGTCAAAACCAGCCAGTGATGCATGTGGCTGTCAGACGCATGAACAGACCTCAGTAAACCTGAACTCATTTGTTTGTTTGTGTAACTGTGTGTGGTGTATATGCATGTGTAGGTATGGGTGTGGGTGGGTGTCAGGGTTTGCATCTACCTGATCCTGACTAAAAGGTTCACTGGATATTTCAATCCTTCTGTTGTCCTTAGCTTTGAATGATTATAATAACTCAACTTTCAGTTTGAGGGGACAAATAGAGCTTCAAAAAATTTACAGGAAAATGTAATTAAATCTGGTTTTATATAAAAACATAGTACCTTTCTTCAAAGCAGCATCCTTCCATTTTTTTTTAAACAAAAAAAAGCATCTTACAGAAATATATTACATTCGATCCAATGATGATGGAATCTACAAATGCAGTAATTAAAGCTCCACCAGACTCTGGTGGACAGAATCAAGTCAGCATTTTCAGTACCTGAAAGACAAAAGATAGATCTACAATGGCAAAATTTTTTAAAGCCTACTTTATGGTCATTACTAGAGAATAAAAAGCAATGGAAGCACTTTATATTACTGCTCGGTAATAAAAGGGTAATAGTAGGATAACAAGGGGAAACAAGAGGGTACTAATGTGGTAATTGCTAAGTTATTACTATGCAATTATCAAAGTAATAACTATGTAATATCCAATTAATTCTTTGGCTGGTTTTTGTTCTGTTGTCCACCAAGGTGATCCCACACTGCCAATAATGAGCTCTGAGTTCTGTTTTATGCTTTGACTGCGCTACACTGTCAGTCAGATGTTTTACAGATGGTATTGTATGGTGGATCAAAATTTGATTTGGATGTTTCTGTGGTTATAAGTCCAATGATTTTAACAAGATGCCCAACACCACTGGCTGAAATGGAGTCCCAATCCATGACAGAGCCCCTACCACGTTTTACACATGGCTAAAGACACTCACTGCTGTGACAGTCCGAACCAAAAACTATTAGAAAAATGTAGATTAGCCCCTCCATGAGACCTGTTGCCACTGATTTTCAGTTATTTTCTTGTGTCTCAGCATTTCCCCCCTACTGAGTTCCTTAAGAACAGCCTCCCTCGCACTGAGACAATTTCTAATGACAGTTTGGTGAACAGTAGATGGACTGAAACTGAAAATCAACTGAAAGGTCAGATGATTTGGGTCAGTTATAAGTGGCTTAATGCACAAATATTCTTTCGAAAATAATCAGGTATAAGGAGTCGACTCAAAATGAGTGAAAACTAATGTCCAGAGAAAGATTATCAGAAAGCCTGAGAAATATTGCTCAACACCACTTAAAAAAATGTCTGGCAAAAGTCTTTCGCGCAAGACTGTGTTGGCGTATAAATCTATAGGTGAAAACCACACTGACCATGTCACTCAGTCCGTGTGTCAGGTAGCAGCTATATTTTGAATGCCAAAGCACATTTTGCACTTGTATTGTTTTTAACTACCATGCATTTGTCAGTAAGAGTTTGCATGATATGAGACAAAAACGCAAACGAGGGAACAATAGCCTGCAAACTGTAGTCTGCATAAAAATTAAGGGAGCGCCATCCATCAACTTTGCAACCACTTATGCAATTCAGGGTCATAGCGGGGAGGCCATTCCAGTTGTCCTAAGGCATGAGGCAGAATAAACTCTGGACATGTCACCATTATTGAGGGGCAGTAGTTTGTATTTTTACTGTTTTCTTAGGGATCAAAAAATCTCCTAATATACTCTGACTGACTGCCAGCGGGGAAGATACTGTGGATATTTTTAGAGTGCTAACATAGACAACACGCTCACACAGATAAATGGACGTTACCTTCATGTTACAACATTTCTGAAAATATGCACTTAGTGCTTCATGATGTCTTCCGTCTGGCTGACTCTTTTTATTCACAGTGAAAAAGGTACACGGAAGAACCTAGACATACACACATTTGACATAGTTATAATCATCAACTCAGAGTTAAATCTTGGTACTATTTCCCAGAAATACTCAGGCCGTTAACGCGTCCTTGATGCTGGTTAAAATCAAAAGGTGAGGGGATAATGTGTGACTGGATCACTGGTGTGGACAGCATTCATCGCACTGTGAGTTAATAAACACATGATGGCACTGTTGGAATCACTGCAAAATATTTTGGTGCCACAATTATCCTACTAGGTGGATTTTTTGCGTATGTACAACTGTATTAACACAACTGTTATTAAAAAAAAAAAAAATGAACATGGCCAAAAAACTGAACCATTATAGGGAGAGTAGTAAAGTAAAAAGAAATGAAGAAAGAGATCAATATGTCATGTGCACACAAATATAGAGGGCAAAAAGAAATGAGTGTATTAAATATCCTTAATATGGAGGAAAAGCACTAGTTTCAGTTTGCTTCCAGACTCTCGCTGTCTCAGCCACAGTAAAAGTAATGAGCTGCCCCAAGGCTACCCACAGCTGGAAATGAAAAGAATAAGGCCTCCCCCTAATGGCAAGCAGAGCAAATATCAAATGCTTTGCTATATTCCTGTAGACGTATAGTATTGACGCTGTGACAATAGCTTCTACCATCCACTAGCTGATGCTAGAGGACAAAAGATTCACAGGTCATCCGAAAAAAGTATGCAGCAATTACTGACAGTTTCTATTGTAGAATTTTGCAGCCCTGTGGTTATTAAGATCATATATAACATCTAGGTTCTCCACATCTGAACACTACATCTAGTGTAGCATTAAGCCTCTTTCACAGCGTGTCAGACAGCAAAAACAAGAGGTTGTTGTTGTTTAAGTGGATTGTCCCTGTTTGGGTCCCAACAAAACAGGGTTGTAACACATTTTTATGGTGGCTCATTACTAAAAAGCTCTGAAATAAAACCTTTCAAAATGCCAAAACTGAGACAGTTGTAAGTACAAAAAGAGGCTCTATATGCAGGTGTATATAATGCCCCCAGAACAGCCACAGTCTCTCAGATAACAGATTTAAAACTGGTTTATGGATTTTTTTTTTCATAGCAAACATTTACTTCTGTAAACAGTTTAATTCAGATCTATTCAGGTTTGTTGGATATATTTAGTCTATAAAAAATCTTTATTGCTCATCATTAGTGCTTGTTTTTTTTTTAACCCTTTTAACTAAGTATACTTTACCACCACTTATCTAAATTGCCATGTTCTCTACAGAGAACCAAGAGCGTGTGTTTCTGTCACATGCATACTAATGGAAATTTCTGTTTTTGAGCACTCCCTTCTGGGTGTAAGAACTTAATCAAACTGTTGCCATAGCAACAAATAGGCAATCTTTCCATTCCACACAGTTAACTCTGTGTGTGTGTGTTTGTATGTTCAGTGTCCAGATCAATGAGTGCCCCCACTGCCCTCACTCGTTCCCTGTCGCTCGGCAGACGGCGGTGCGATCTCCACCTCCGCAAAATCCCGCTCAAATACACCCGTACACGCACAAACTAAAAGCAACCAGGAAGAACACATTTATATCACGAGCACCTAGATAGATGGCTTAGATAGACATCATAATTGCACAGTAATCTTCATCCGCCTTCTATTTGTCATAGCCGTGGCAGGTGGCACAGACTATTTGTAACTGTAATTGTAATTGCTTGTTTAGTTGCAGATGGGATTGTTTCTCCTCCCTCGAGTCCTTCAGTGCAGTCCACCTGCTCTCACTGCCGCCCAGGGACACTAATGAAGTTACGCCAACCCTCACTGAAGCTCTTAAAAGCCTCATGGCAGGGCAAAGTGCTCCCCATTGCTTTCCCTTTGCCCTCTCTTACCTCAGTAAAAAGCCTGTCATTTCATATCAGCCAAAAGTCGCTGCGACCGTGCTTGTGCTGTTCATGCACTAACAGCTCAGTTTGCTTGTTTCTTTTTCTCTTTTTCTGAAATTAATGCTGCCGTTTCTTTCCTGAGGGTTTGCTCTTCTATTCTACTCTATTGCACTACATTTGAGGGTTCAGCTCTTTATATCACCCTCCACCAGTGTGATTGATGCACTATGCTGCTGGGAGATCTGAGCTGGGGATGCATTTGTCTACCATAAATGGTTGTGTCAGCTACAAAGTGTGAGGGCTTTTGCTGTTTTGGTTATCTGAATAGTTCTGTGTTTGGACCTTGTTAGAGCCACAATCTTGGTGTTAGATTTGCTCTCTTACGTAGTTCTGCTATGGAATATTTGAATTGTACTTTTTGCATAAAACAAGCAAAGTTGTTGCTTTTAAAAGCTTATAAAAAGCTTAACTGGGATATATGTTTCAGAGGTTTCAATTTCTGCTGGAAGAAAGCAGCTTTAAACCACATTTTGATGTGAAAGAGCACTTTGAAAAATCATTCAAGCATCGCCCTGGTTCTTTGCATGAAAGCTGCAATATAGTCCCTGGATGCTCTTATTACTCTGCAGATGCTGTTAACCAAATTTTACTCTTCCAGCATCCTGGTTTTGTTGAATATATTTGCAATGGAAATGAGTTTCTGAAGTAAGCAGCTGACTGAAATATTAAAAAAGAACAAGAGCAACAGATTCGTCATTGTTGGAGATAAGATATTTAAAACTGGAAAAGAATGAAAACATCCCTAAACTTGTTTTCTTTTCATATTCTTGCACTTTTTATTGCCTGGATAACAGAGAGGAGGGGAGGGGTCCAGTCCCTCCTCCCTGCCATGCAAAAAAAAAAAAAAAAAAAGAATTAATGGATGCCAGTTCAGAATGTCCATTAGTTTTTACAATCTATGGCTCATACTACACCTATCTCTCTTCTAAATTACTGGCCCTTATCATGCTGTTTGGAGTTGCTGCAGGAGAGAGGATGTTTGGGCTATTGCCCATGGCACATAGAGCTTTTAGTAAACTGTGGCTCCTTTCCAGTCATCCCCCCCGTGCATTATCATGAGATGTGTAGCACTAACAACAGGGATGATTTAGCCACATCAGCACAGACAGATAGGTTTGCTTTTGCAATCGATCTGATTCAACACTTGGATTTGTCTTGGCTGAGCCTTTTTAAATGAATGAAAATAAACAGTAAAGCGTGTCTGTGAAATTATGTCATTTATGTGAGGAGAGCCAGACCTGCTCGAGTCTCTAGTACGAAGCTCGTGCTCAGTCCGCATGGCATTTTGTTCTTGATTATGACTTATGGCTGCCTTTTTAAATGGGTAAAGGAGCAGAGCAAAAACTGTACGATATTTATGCAGACTTTGATGTAACATGATACAGAATCAATGTGAAATTTCTAAGACATCTTATCTGAAAAAAAAAAATGCTATTTTCAGTTGAGTATGTTCAAATAGGACCTAAGTATTCGAGTTTGTTTTTATCATCTGTGCTAAAAGGGCAGTTAGTGTATTTATGTGACAGTGTGTATGAATGTTTGTATTCATCAATATGTGAATTAGCTGTGATTTCGGTACACTGTAAGCTTCAGTATATTAATGAACACCTGTTTTTTGCATTGCTTGTTTGTAACTGGAACACCGAAACATGAATATGTGTTTCCATTTTAGCAAGTGTGAGTGTGTGACTGTGTATGAGGTTTCCAGAGTCTGTGACCCCCCGCCCCCCATGTTTCTCATTAGCTCTGTGTTTCTTTTCTTCACTTTCTTCACTTTCTAATTTGGGAAACTTGATCCTGTCAGCCAGCGCTCACTCTCTCCCTTTGATGCTGCACAGTGCATCGGTCTGATGTAAAAACCCTGTAATGACTTCCTTTAAGACAGCAGAGGTATTTAAAAAACTACAGTTCAAGAACAGAAGTTCCTCATGACACACCTATGTAATGCCTAATTCTTGTATCATGCTACAAAAAAAGATATATTCATAAGCACAAAAACTACCCTGTAAAATATCTTTTTGTGTTGGCTAATTTTAGCAACCAGATACTGCATATTCTTTGTAACACATCTTTTTAACTACATTATGTACAGTATGCACGACTCATTACCGCTATGGGTACATATGACAGTTTATAGCTTATAGGTTTTAGCCCTTTCTTCTTTCTTTCATTTTTTTTTGGTCGGTGGAATCAAATTAAAATTGAATACATTTTTATAAGAATAAAAACGTGTTCAGACATTTCCCACAGCTGATTTTTGACTTGAAAGCCAGCTATACAAAAAATGATATCTATTTAAATCTACAATGCACTGAGAGACAGAAAACTGTAGTGCAAGAAGTGTCTTTTTTCAGAGCACTCTGTTTAGTCTCCTGTCCCTAATTCAATTTCCTCTTGCTTTTTTTCTCCTCCTCTTCCTCCTTCTTCATTCCCTGCAAGGGGGCTCCTCTGTGGCAAAACTCAGCCAGAAGTTTATCCATCAGCTGTAAGAGTTCTGTACAGTCCCGCTTTCTTATGCAGGGACTACAGAAAAACAAGCAAATTAAACTTTTATTTCCCTCGATTGCCAAATGCTGCGTAGTTTTAGTTTCACTCCTTCAGCAGAAAACATGTCAGGAAGAAACACTGAAACGTCCCAACTTGTAGAGCACTTCATTTCATGCGCTGCAGATCAATTATACCACATTTTCCTTTCTTCTACCGAGATTTCTATGCTAATAAATATAGATCCATAAATTAAAGAATGGTCTTCGAATAAAATGCAGGAGATTTGAGACGTCCACACTTGAGGTTTCGTCCTGTGGCGGGGTGTGGTTGTTTGGGTCAGCTGCAGGGGATGGGTGGAGCAGTCGTTTCAGGGAGCTAGGAGAGGCTGGGGGCCAGAGCTGACCCTCATTATTTCCATCATGTCTCCTCTATTTCAGTAGCACCCTGGGACTTGGAGGAGTGGAAGTAGACAGAGCTATAGCAAGAGGGACAGAGTGTACAGGAGCGAAAGCTCGAGTAGTCGGAAAGCAACCCCCAGCCAGTTTTTGTGCACAAAGCTCTGTCAATAAAGTGTCACATGTTGTGTAACACTGAGTGTAACAGGTCATAGTTTGCACCTCTGTTTGACTTTGATCCCCTGGACTCCAAATGTAAAAGTTTTACCCCAATCAGGAAGTTCTGAAGAGTCTGTTGCAGCATCAAGAGTTTGAGCAATTAATCTGTTTCCCTTTTATTATCAGCATGCCGTCATTGAAACGAGATTTAGCTTTAAAATAAAAGTTACACCTTTTGAAACACGATGGTTCTAACAGTTAGCTTCAGCTTTTACTTTGAAGGCGAATGTCATGTTTCTCATTTGTTCACAGTTTCATTACTACTTTAGTTGGCAGGCAGATGCTGACAAATCAGTGTTTCCATGCAAACTATGGGTGAACGTGGCAATCCACTATCACAAACTAAAGCACCAGTTGACCAATTCCACCTGGGAGGAGACAGCCAACAGAACACTTCATTATATAGCTGTGGTTAGTGCTGTGCAAAACTGAAAATTTTGGTATCTGTCCGGTATTAAGTAAATACAGCACCAGTACTGCCGATACCAAGACCAATACTGACAGATTTCACTAATAATTAAATTAATTTAAGGACGGTCATGTAGGGAACATCAGTGTGTAATGACTTATGAGAGGACTCATCATCGATTTTGGAAATTCTGAACACATTTTAATGACTTCTAAAACACTTTGATTTTTATTTTCCACAATACTCAGTTAACACAATAAAACACACCTTTTAGCATTTCATATGTTTTGAAACTGGGTATTTTGGAGAACTGAAATGTAAATTTGCCTGCCACTAAAGAATTTTAAGCCAACTTTTTGTATTTAATGAAGAAAATAATTCTATTATAGTTATTATTATAGTCGTTAAAAAACCTTTCATGCTTCGTGGATGTCATCAAGTATCTCTCTGTTCGTTTTTTCAATAGTTTTAGTAAATTTATCATCTCATGATCAGGTGGTCCTTTCCTTATATTTTCTCTTCTTTTTTTTTACGTGACAGCATGTCTTAGAAGTGTCTGACATTTCCATTCTCTTCAGAAATTACACTTTTCATATTAACTGCCAACCCCCCCCCCTCAGTGCATGGTGCGTATGTTTCTAATTGTCAAATATAATTCTCCGGTAATCCCACCATGTGTGTATGATATGCATATGTAAGTTATTTTTATACTTCCTCAGTTTTCAGCCTCCATCTCACCCTATCTCCAGCATCCTCCTCTCCTCTATCACACCAACTATCTTGCACGTCCTTCTCCGCTACATCCATGAACCTTCTGTGCTCTTCCTCTTTTCTTTCTGCCTTGCAGCTCCATTTTCAACATCCTTTGTCCCGTATGTTCACTCTTCCTCCTCTGCACACGTCCAAATAATCTCAGCCATGCCTCTCTAACCTTGTGTACAAAAAACCTATTAAAATCAAATGACAACGAAATGACTTAAAATGAAATGAAACTACTTGGCAGTTGTTTTTTCTGAAGTAGAAAAATAAAATCGTGGTTATAAAGTAATTGTAAAGGGGGGTAGCTTTATTTTTGGAAAAAACAAGCAAAAAAATGTATGGAGAAAGTCAGTGTTTATAAACTCACCAGACACTTTATTAGATAGACCTTACTAGTACTACGCTGGACCCCAAACATTCCTCAGAGATTTTGATCCATATTGACATGATAACACCACACAGTTGCAGATTTATCGGCTGCACATGTAAATTTTCAATTCTACCAGTTCGCAAAGATGCTCTGTTGGACTGAGATCTGCTAACTGTGGAGGACAGTGAACTCCATCCATCCATCCATCCATCCATTTTTTTCTGCTTATCTAAGCAGAAGAAAATTTAAGGTCTCCTTTGCTTATCTAAGCAGGGCGACCATGGAAAGGTTGCCAGTCTTCAATTGTCCAATTTAGGTGAGCCTGTTCAAATTGTAGCCTCAGTTACTCGTGATAGTTGGTGTGGTCTTCTGCTGCTGGTACAGCCCATCTGCTTCATGGTGTGATGGTCTTCTGCATGCCTTGGTTGTAATGATCCAGTGAACTGCTCACATTTGAGCTAAAACGGTAGATCAACAATTTCTGAAATCATCTTTCTTCCCCATTATGATGTTCAGCTTGAACTTCAGTAGGCTGCCTTGTGATTGGCTAACTAGCATGTGTACCTAATGAAGTGGTCAGTTAGTCTATTTCCTCTCTTAAAGGGCAGCATCCTTTATTGGTTCAGGTTATCTCAGTTAAAGAAGACACAATCTAGTTAGATCTGTCAGTAGTGAATCTCAGACCATCCAGCAAAATACATATTTAGTTATTATTTTCCTTTAAGCTTCAAATCGCATCTCTCTCACATGAATGTGGATCCAGTCAGTCTTGGAGGTTTTTTATTTTGTTTGAAGGTTGGCTGCAAAGTGGCCATGGTCTATTGTTATTTCTTTTTATCACGTCATTGCTGAGATGGGATGGGCTCATTTGACTATTGTTGTCTGAGACTTGGGTAAAGGCCATTTTCTGAATGCATTCATCCTTTCATGTTGAACTTCCTTCCTGCCATTCACTCTTGATGTCACTGGTGCTATTTCAAGAGAACATCACAAGCTCTCATCGCTGTTTAACTGACTGCATGTCTCTAAATAACGTGAGACTGTACTCTCTCAGTGTGAATTTGAAGTGGCAGAGAACAATCAGGAACAAAAATAAGACTTTTTTTTATAGCTCTTGAAAATGTTTGAACGACTGCAGCAGTGACGTGAAAGGCATCTGAGTCTTCCACTCTTATTCACGGCTCGATGTTCTGACTAATGGGTAAATGTTGCAGTAAGTAAAATCCAGTGTCATGTTGCAGGAAAGCTGCACACGCTTTTATCCTGCACTTTATTCACCTTCAGAGTCTGTCAACATGCGCTTATCTTAGCACCGTGTTTGCACTAGTAGCTGTCAACAAATCATAAAAAGATGGTAAATCAAGTTCCCAGGTTTCGGGAATTGGTGACTACCACATTGTTTTTGATCTGCAGTTAAGGCTGAAGAAAAAAAAATGAACGTTTACTATATTTATATTTATTTTATACATTGTATAAAACCAAAATTTGTTTCTAAATTCAAACAGGACGGAGGTTATTGTACTTGGCAATAAAAAATCATAAAAACATTACCTTGGCCTCCAGCACTACTCTGAGGAATTTTTGAGTAATTTCTAGCCAATACGCGTCCTTCAACACACACATTAAGCAAATATATATGAATGCTTTCCTTTGTGTGCACAGTCCTGCTAAAGTTAGAAACAAACTGTCTCAGAGCGATGCTGAAGAATACTTCATGCATTTGCTGGACTACTGTATTTCATTATTATCAGGCTGTTCTAAAAGCTGCCTGAAAAGCCTCCGCATGACCTAACACACCAATAATAAAACACCAGCTAGAAAGAGCTCATATTTTTCCTATATTGGCTTCTCTTTGCTGGCTCCCTGTTAAATCCAGAATTGAATTTAAACCCTTCTTTTCACATACAAAGTCTTGAATGATCAGGCCCCGTCAGACCATAAAAGCCTCGTGGTATCTTGTTATTTTATTAGAGCACTTCACTCTCAGACTGCAGGGTTAGTTGTTTTTCATAGAGTTTCTAAAAGTAGAATAAGAGTGGTGCAGAACCTTCAGCTATTTGGCCCCTCTCCTGTGCAACTACGTCTCAGTCTGGAGTGATCACCTCTTATTTATGCTGCTACAGCCTCTTTCCTCAAAACCAGTCTCAGCAGATGGCCGCCCCTCCCTGAGCCTGCCAGTAGGAATATTCTTGTTAAATAGGAGCTCTTCCTTCCCAACATTAGGAGCTGCTTGCTCTCTAATATTTTGGGGTCCTTACCCTGCAATGTAAAACACCTTGAGGTAACTATTGTTGTAAACTGGCACTATTTAAATAAAAATTCAGTTGAACTTAAAAAAACATAATCTCCGACTTCTTTCATGACATAAATCTTCCTAAATATATATTTCTCTCACTCAGGCAGGACAAATAATAATGTCAATAAACATTCTCGCGGCCTTTTAACTTGTAAAGTACAGTATGCAGAAAGCATGGGAGGTTCAGTGTACTGGGACATATAGTCTATGTGCAGCCTTGACCTTCAGGGAACAGGCAGAATCAAGTAATCCTCTTTGTGATGTATAACCTTCAACATTATGTCATGTGATGCATGATTTCAGAGGGCTGTTGTGCTAGAGTCTCAATCATAATAAAGTTTTGCCAGTCATTGTAAATCTTGAATGTTTAACCAAAGTAAAATGTTGGACTTTGCAGTTTAAATCCTAAGAAATTCTTCTATGGAAAAGAATGAAGTAAGAACCTGGAAGAAAATCTTGCCATTATCTTTCTTGGGTTTGTGTATAAATATAACAGTTCAGTGACTGTAATTAACAGTTATGTGCACTGACTTCATCCCCCAAGAGTTGGGGCAAGAGCTCATCACACAAGCAGCTATGTGAAGGCTCTAAGTAAGTGTGTGTGTGTGTGTGTGTGGCCACGGAAATGAGCAGTACACTTAAAGGAAACATAGATAAAGAAAACTTTCTTGCACTTGAATGAACATGTTATGCTTGCATTTAGCAATAAATTCAACAAAAACAGGGCGGTGTTTCCTAGAATGAAGCTCTTTCTGTGACCGGCAAAGAAATGAGGGAAGAAGAAGGTGGGTAATAATATGCAGCCATTCGGTAACTGAAGCACCCCGGCCATTAGCAGAGTTGACAGGCTGACCCTTGGAAAGCAGCTTGACCTTCTGAGTCTGCCTCTAGCAGTAATAACACGGTCTAGTCTCATGGGGAGTTGTGAAATAGTCACAAAATGTGATTCATTTGTTCGTGTGCATGGAGATGCATTGTCCTTTGTTATTCCTGACAGATAGGACTACTTTAAGGCTGATGTATTTTAATTGGAAGTATGTATCATGCCAGCGCCTTTTGAATTTCCTATGAAGGGATTGGTTCCCCAGGGAAACCATTTTATTTTGGTCCAATTCATCCATTTCTTCTTACTGTAACCATTTAGTTTTGGCCACCCTTTAGTTTCAAATCTTGTTTTGAAGCACTTTTTTTTAGCAACAAGTGGGTGAGGGTATACAAAAACAGAAAACTGCTAATTAGTGCTCAGTAACATCCAAGACATCCCAGAATTTAACTAAACAAAACTGGAGCATAGCCTTCCTGAATGGCCTTCTATTAAAATTAAACACACAAGAACCTTTTTCCCGTCAGGCAGAGGTCACGTTATGTTTATCCATCCATCTGTCCGAACCTCTTCTATTTCATACATTTCAGGGTCACAGAGGGGCCGTGGAGCCTTGTTTCACCCCATATAAATAGGGTGAAATGCAGGGTACACCATGGACAGGTTATCAGTCTGTCGTAGGACTAACACAGTTAGACAGACAATTATTCACGCTCATATTCACACCTATAGCCAATTAGGAACTGCCAATTAACCTAACCCCAGTGAATCTGAATCCAGTGAGCCACCATGCTGCCTGTACGCTAAAAACGCACAAAAACACCACATATGGAAGAAGTGTAAACACATGCTGCGCATCATTTCTATCTATGCAAATAGGCATAAAATGATGTGCGGATAACGTGACTCACTGAGCACTGGGCATGGCTTCAGCACATGTACGCAGCAGTAACATGATTAAAGGCAGAATATAACACCTGCTTGCACAGAAAGGAAAGGTCAACAATGAATGTAATTTGTTATCCACGTTGACTTTACAACTGGGAGTCAAAGATGGATTATGTAATAGCGACATAACAAATCAGGGGAATACTTCTCGTGACTGATAAGACCCAATCAAGGAGCAGAAGAGGGTCTCTGTGTCATCTTTCCAAAAAGTCTGACTTTAGAGCCTTGAAACTGAAAATTGTTGGGCAGCAAAGTTTGCAAAAGTTACTGGATACTAAAATGCAGAAGAACTTCATTTTACCAAATGAAGTCTTATCAGTGTGGATGTAGTCTGCATGATTCAAAGACAGTGTCAGTCCATGCTAAGGATAAACAAAGTAGCCTGAATTACTGCAGCAGCTCAAGAGTAACTGGATGATATAATGATAGCATGAACAACTGGGACAAGCTTTCAACTATTCAGTTCTTTGTAGAGTGAATGAGCATTGTTGTCCTTACGTATATTGTTCTATTAGTCACAAGGTTGGCCATCAGCCTTCATTTTGACCTTTACATTCTCTATTGTAATAAATAATAAATAGAAATCAGCCAACTGCTTGGTTTTTTTAGGATTTGGCCATGACATCAGCATGTCAACCTGCACATTTCACAATGTGCTCTCATGACTCACCAGCTTGCAAAAAAAAGGAAAAAAATGAATTCCCAGTTTCACATGGCCTTGATTACTGAAGCTTGTGTCATTAAGAAGATCACTCTGGATTATAAACAAAGACTGCGAGAACAAAAACAGATATTTCGTCTTGATGCATTCTCAATCATCCAGGAAAGTAAATCTCCAAAAGTTGAATCTGTTCATCTGGACGTAGCGTTTTGTGGGAGAAACGTTTCGTCACTCATCCAAGTGACTTCTTCAGTCTCAGCTGACTGCAGGTTTCCCCAAACCTTATAAACAGTACATTGGTACTCATGGCCATTGATCAGTGTTCTTTGATCAGTGGGTTTTGGTCAGTGATTGCTGATCAATGGTCATGGGAATTTGCATAATTATGATTAAGGAACTGACCTCACAGCCCATTGTTCCTTCAGTGGGCTGGTTTCAGTCATTATGCAAATGTACTGTTTATAAGGTTTGGGGAAACCTGCAGTCAGCTGAGACTGAAGAAGTCACTTGGATGAGTGACGAAACGTTTCTCCCACAAAACGCTACGTCCAGATGAACAGATTCAACTTTTGGAGAAAAACAGATATTGTCAGTAAAAGGTCAAGGACAGACACCTGATTTCTTTCTACACATGTCCAACAAGAAATAGTGTTGCTTAAACTGCAGGAACTTTCAGTTTTAAAGTGCAGACGATTCCTTTAATCCTCTGTGTAATTCTGGTAGCATTTAAATTATTTGCACAATGGCTGAAAGATGCGTAATTAACTGATAAGACTCACTGGGAGAGTAACAGCTCATGAAGAACTCATAGACAGAGTGATGCCGTATCCTTACTTGCAAACTGAATAAACAAAAGAACGAATGAATGATCTGAGTCAATGTTTCAGTTTTATTATTCCCGACATCTCTGCCAAGTAGATGTTTGGTGGGTGGCCAGTGACGTACCAAAGCTAACGAATTAAGCATGCATGCTGCGTTCCATTTAGCTCAGAAGTGAGATGACAGAGTTGGGAGTGATACCACTCTGGAGTTAAAATAAAACAGACGTTGTTTTGGTTCTTACCAGAACAACGGTCATTCATCCATCACTTGCAACACAAAGAAATGCATGTTCTGATTTTTGTTTTTGGGGGGTTTCTTGCCTTAAAAAACAAACAAACAAAAAGCTTATCCTAGCCCTATGGTTTCTGGGATTGGCTCCAGTCCCTCTGTGACCCTGAACTGGATAAGCGTAAGAGAATGGATGGAATGGAAAAAAAAAACATGCATGCTCATGGAAAGAGCCTGGTCAGTGCTCAGGGCCGGGCTTATTGACCAGATCATAAATACACAACAGTCACAGCACAGATTACAATGTTTACAGTTGGGCTAATGTTTACGTGCATTGTTGCCATCTTGGATTGCAGTATGTGATGACGTTGGGCTGGGTCGGACTTCTCCAACTGGAAATCTGAGTGTCCTGGTTGAAAATTCCAACTCCCACTTCAAATAAAATGTAGCATTATTCTCTACATAACCTCTGCTCTGTAAGTGAACAGCTCACACGTACGGTGGCCCTGAGAGGCCAAACGGACTGCAACTTAAGAAAACACCAGCAATAAGAAAAATGCTGCAAAAGCACACAAAACACAATGGAAATAGGAGCAAACACAACACAAATAGGAAAAATGACTACGGAAATAAGAAAAAGAAAACAGAAATTGGAAAAAACAGAATTCCAAAAGCACAAGGGAAGTGTTTCTGGGGAGACAATAACCCGACGGACCAGTTGCAGGAACCAAAATATGCTAAGAATTGCGCTGGGAGACACTTAAAAGAAGTGGAGGATCTATCGGTTTTGTGAGGAAAGAAAAGATGAGAGGTAAGTGTGTTAGACTAACTATTAGCCTAAAAATCCGTCATCAGTATTATATGAATCATGAGATTAAAACACACTTACCTAGCATGTTTGGGTTCCTGCAACTGTCTGTCGGGTTATTGTCTCCCCAGAAACACTTCCCTTGTGCTTTTGGAAATCTGTTTTTTCCTATTTCTGTTTTCTTTTTCTAATTTCTGTAGTCGTTTTTCCTATTTGTGTTTTGTTTTTTCCTGTTTCCGTTGTCGTTTTCCCTATTTCCGTTGTGTTTTGTGTGCTTTTGCAGCGTTTTTCTTACTGCTGGTGTTTTCTTAAGTCGCAGTCTGTTTGGCCTTTCAGGGCCACCGCACACGGTACAATTACAGTGCATTCAAACTAAATCCTGAACACTGGACCTTCAGAGGAGCACTATAGTGTCTGGCCTTTACACTACAGCTGAAAAGGAAATTAGCCTTTGCTGCTCTAGAGATAGATAGATCTGTAAAACTGCCTTCCCTCATTATACAATTATATTCAATTCAGTTTTATTTTTATAGCCCCAATTCACAACAACAGTCACCTCAAGGCAATATACTGTAAACTCCAGTCTGCCTGCCTGGCTGCCATGCAAGCGCTTGTTGCAGGATGCTGGCTGTCACTACGTGAAACTAAGGAGGTATAGCATGCTGCAACAAAAATCTCCTTGCAATTGTTTTTGTTTTCACTAAGCAGTAGTGAAAGTGCGAAAAGTGCTATCTTTTACTTTGTAGGTGAAGGTTCTCCATTTTGGTTTGTGAAGCATTTTTTCATGTTTAAAGACTGGTTAACCACTTGCTAACCAGCTGGTTAGTTAGCAAGTCTCTGCAAACAAATCCATGCAAGCTACATGCAGCTGCAGCAGTCTGCTAGCAAGTAAAGCAATCATGAGGAGGTTTGTGGAGCAGCACCCTCTTTGTGACTGGATTTAGCATAAAAACAAGAAACCTCTTGTTAACCAATTTAAGGAATACACATTTTTACCTATCAAGGAGTCAGCGATCAGTCTATTGGACTGTGTGACTGAGGCCTTTGGAAAGGTTAAAATTATATTACAAAATTATAAAAGACCATTAAATGTTGAAGTGTAGACTCTGCAAAAGTGAAGATCTCCACTCACTGCAAAGTTTTTAAATGCTAAATGCTAAAAGCATAAAAAGTACAAACTAAGCAAACAACAGCAAATGGCCTAAATTTCTATACCTCACTTCTCGCCCTATGATAGCTGGGATAGGCTCCAGTGTCTCCACAAACCTGATAAGGGTAAGTGGAAGAGAATGGCTGGACGGATGAATGAATAAGTCCCAATGAAATATTTGAAAACGAGGGCATGTTTCACAGACACTCATTCAAAGTCAGAGGAGAGAGATGGGGATCATCGCCTCTGACTGAAAGGTGTTAACATTGTTTTTTTTACATACTTCTTAATAGTGCAGATAGTTTGCAAATGTTTGACTGTCACCACTGGCTCCTGTAGCATTGACCTATTTTCAGCCCATAAAATTGCAAATATATCCTAGCAAAACATCAATAAACACTTCACACTGAGTGCTGTCAGACCACATGTTTGCAATTTAGAGTCATGTGATGAAAAATATTTTTCCCCATTTTTCTTTGTTCAGAAAAGTAATCGTAACTTCCTTTAATGGCCAAGAGCTGTGAAATGATATTGTGCATTCTCATCAGGTGAGTTCTTGATCTATTTGTCCAAACTCTCTGCACTTCTGGGAAGTGAAGCTAAAGAGCATTTATTAGTAAAAACCTGCCAAGCAGACATGAGATCATGTTGTTTCCAGCTGCGAGCTCCTGTTGATGCGTTTCCCCTCATCATGATTTCACTAAATCTCCTCAAAATTGAATTTTTTTTCAGAAGATAACTCATAATTCAGTTTGATGTGATGCTGAAACATATTCTTCACAACTTCATATGAATATGAATGAATTTTTGACTGCTTTTGACCACGTCGCGTGGAATCTGGATTCAAAACTTCAAATCTTCTCGATAATATAAAATATCAATGAAAACGTGTAATAACATTCTTAGAAATGCTTGTTATTAACATTTTCAAAGTGAGCCTCCAACTAATGAAAAGGCTCAAAGACAGAAACAAATGCAGAAATCCATTTTGTAATATAAGTCATACGGCAGATATTTGTGTATTGACGTATCACCCACTATTGGGTATTCAGAGCCTTATTTAAAGTAACACTTCAGTTTTGCTTTTTAAAAGTGTGCATGTAGGTTTAATGCTGGAAAAGACTGGCATACTATCCTATAGTACAGTATACAGTATGCGTAACAGTACACCTGTCTCGATTTCTTAGACAAACTAGAGCACAGGAATAGGAGTAAGGACTGTTGTGGTGACATCCGAGACTTGCTAATCTCCGTCTAATCTGTTTTCCATTAGGCATCCCTATTGAGAAGAGGGTCAAGAAGCAAACTATGAAGGCATTCAGGGCACATCTACATAATTCTGCATATTTTACAGTCATATTAAGTTGTAGCATCTTCTTCTATGAGACTGTCCAGGTCCTTTTTTTCTTCTTCAACTACCTTTTTTTCCTCTTTTTGTTTTATTTTACCCCCAACTCCTACTCCTCCCGCTTTGACTACTGGTGCAGCAGCACGTTTTTCCAATCTATTCCTCATCTTTCCTTTAATTTGAGAGAATGAGTATGTTTAGAGAATTAGTCTCAGATTAGCTTTCCTCTTGATGGGCTTTAAAATTAGAACAGGGCTGTGGGGGTCGGCATATTGCAGTTCACGGGGTATTCGGTTCTGCTGCCAGTATTGTGGATCAAGCTGAATTTGAAACAACACCAAACGACTGATGACAAAAACCAAAAGGCAAATGTCAGCTGTAAGCAATGAAACAGAAGGCTGTTATAAAGAAATTCACACTAACCTGTATAAGCTCAGACTATATTCTTTTTTCTTTTTTTTTTTTTAGTAAGGGTGTGCAGGTAAAGCTTAGCAAGTTGCTTTTCTCCACACAAAATGTGGCTAAATGACAAGATTTATACATGTCATGTATAAAATATACATTTTAATGTCAACGGAAATTTAAATGGGACAGGAAGGCCGCCTGTGAGGATGTGGTCATGCGCTGACATGTGCAGGAGGTTAGTAAAACTACACTGTGGCTGAAAGTGACTGACAGTGACTCTAGAAAACATTCGCAGTTACCTCGTTTTTTATCTCTCTCTCTCTGTGGTAGATGTGGAGAATAATGCGTGTGCTCTACATTTTATATCTAATTTAATGATGTTATCACAGCAAATGGAGACATTTGTTTCTGTGTGTCCAACATTCTCCGGAGACTGCAACCCTTCAAATATTCACCAGAGGAAGAGAATATGTTTGTTAGATCATGGATATGATTCAGTCAGGGAAACGCTAACGTCACAGTCAGGGTTCAGGACGAGGACATCTACTGCATCACCACATAAGTATATGTCAGTGTTTGAAGAAGTTAAAACCAGCGTAAACATGAGCTCTGCATATGGTTGCCATTACAGCAGCTGGGTGAGAGGTGACTGTAAGGTTTCTGCTTTCCTAAAAGTCGAGGTGTGTTGGAGAAGAAAACAGGAGAACATCAACAAAACTGTGGCTCAGCCAAATGTTTCCCTGCATTATGGATGTGCGTGTGGAACTATGACAGAGTCACTGTTTGTTATGATGTCAAAGGTTGTTGGCTTTTCCATAGTGGCACATGCTAGAGAGGAGGGGGTGAGGACAGTGTGAGACCAGCAGAGCAGTCTACTCTGTTGCTGAGGACTAGATTTAAAATGTGCAGATGTGACAGTCGTTTGAGCTCGCAAATTACAGCTAGCCAGGCATAAAGACTTCTGTATAGAAAAGGATCCCCTAGAAAGAAAGTTAGAAGCACAACACTGACTTAATTTTTTCTCACATACCATGCACACAATCATCTGGGTGCTGCTGCACTGTGGTGAGCGCAGACAGACCTCTGTGTTTGTGGTGGAAGAGCAACAACAGCAAGTCACTTAGTCTTGCTAGATTGGCAACACTGCAGTGAGCTAAAGTCTGATGATAACCACTGTGACTGAGCGGGATGTCAAGCATAGAAGATGAGATGTTAGACATTTCCACAATTTAAAAAAAAATCCAGATCTCTAAACTGAAAATCTGGTGATGAAATCTGTCGAATTTCTGAAAATGAAACTGTACATGAGTCACCCTTTCTAAGAGACGGAACGTGCAATGTGTATCAAAGATGAGAGATGCAAAACTAGAACTTACATTAACCTTTAATTGAAACTTAGCTTCAGTTACTTTCAGGCTTCTAGATAAAAAAACATGGATTCAGTGATTTAGACCTTTTTTCCCTTTTAGCATTTTAAAGAAGCTTCCAACAAAAGTTTCCCTTCTTCAAAAAGTCACAAAGTCAGTTTTCTGTTTTGCATATTTTTCACACTTAATTGTATCAGGTGACAAAACAAATTTTAATACTAGAAACAGATAGTGTGAGCAAGCACAAAATGCAGTATTTAAATGATGATGCCCTTTATTACAGGAACAGAAATCCAAACCTACCTGGCCCTGTGTGAAAAAGTAATTTATTACTGTCAGAGCTGTTGAACCAAAAAAAAAAAACACTGAAAAAGAACCTGTTTGACAAAGTTTAGTAGGTTAAAAGATCTCAAAAACCAACACATCACGTCAGTAATAATTGACAACTATCAGTCTAGAGAGGGTTAAAACAGTTTGTAAGGCCCCAGTGAACCACAGGGAGAGCTATTATCTACAAATGGAGAAAACAGAGAACAGTGGTGAACCTTCCCAGGAGTGGCCTGCCTAACAAAATTAATCCATGCATGCATCATCGACTCACCCAGGAGGTCACAATAGAATCCAGAACAACATATAAAAAACTGCCGGCCTCGCTTGTCTACGTTAAGGTCAGAGTTCATGATTCAACAGTAAGACAGATTGGGCAAAAATGCCATCCATGGGAGAGTTCAAGGAGAAAACCACTGCTGACCAAAGAGAACCCAAAGGCTTGTCTCACATTTACCAAAGAACTGCTTGATGAGCCCCAATATCAGTTCTGTGGACTGACAAGACAAAATCTGAACTTTTTGGAAGGTTTGAGCCCCGTTACATCTGGAGTGACGCTAGAGCAGAAAACATCAAACCAACAGTCAAACATGGTGGTGTGGTCTGATGGTCTGGGACAGCTTTGCTGCTTCGGGACCTGGAAGACTTGCTGTATTTGATGAAATCATGAATTCTGATCTCTACCAGAAAATCCTGAAACACAATCTCCAGCCATCAGTTTGAATGAAGGTTTTGGAGTGGCCTATTCAAAGTTTGGACTTAAATCCAATTGAGATGCTTTTCCATGACCTTAAACAGACTGTTCATACTGGAAAACTCCCAATGTGGCTGAATCAAAACAATTCTGCAAAGAAGAGTGGGCCAAAATGATTCCACAGGGATGCGAAAGACTCTTCAAGGGTGACACAACTGGGGCCAGGTAGGGTTGGATAGCTATTTTACATAAAATCATTTTAGAAAATGCATTTTACTCAGGTTTTCTTTGTCTAATATTAAAATTTGTTTGATCACCTGAAACAAAGTGTGACAAATTTGCAAAAAAAAGAAAAAAAATGAAAAAAAATGTGGAAATACTTTCACAGCACTGTATATGGACTTTGTTTGTCAGCCTTAGTTTCATATTCAAATTGAAACAAGTCTCATATTAAAAACTACCATTAAAAAAAGACTAGAATTTGGTTTGATCGTGCGTTATTTTTTTTAGGTAAAAATCAACTCTTGATTCATTAAGCTGTTGCAGCAAGATATTCTAACTTTTGCATCTAGTTCTTTATGCTGATTGCGTCTCCCCTTAGACAGCGTACATAAATGTCAGCAGAATCTCAGCCAGGAGACTTCATCCAGGGTGCAATATGCAGCCTCTGGGCTACATCTTCATCTTGGCCCAGTCATCACTCCTGGGAAAACACTCATTCTTACAGACATTCTCCTAATGTTTGGGAAACATTTTCTTCATTTGCTGTTGTCTGGTGTAAGTAGATGCAAAGATGAGGATATTTTTTATGCAGCACAGCATTTGATGTTTGTTTTGAACATAAAAAAGCACCACAATCTGTTTAGTCTAAACTTGCATTTCTGCTTCTAGAGGTCAGGTCAATTTCTTGTTCATTTTCCTCCTCGTCTCCTCTCATCAATGCAAAATGTATTTTTGTGGTCCGTGCCAGTTTGTCTCTTGGGACTATTTGAGTCAGTGTATTGACTGAACAAAGACTGGATCTGGATTACAACATCTGGACCTCAAGAGTTTTTCAAATTAATACCGCTTTGAAAAATGGCCTCGGTACAAAAGTCAATCTAAAATCCAAAACACATGAAGTCCTGACCTTTTCTATCCATTACAAATTACATCAGTAAGATGGTTTATTTAACTGCAATCATTATGAATGAGCCTCACATTTTACTTTAGTAAGTTTAGAAATACCAAGTATTGGAGTACATCTCTTACAAATACTGTGTTCACATATATACATAAAGTAATGCATAATGAGATTTGTTACTGGTTTAAAGAGAACACCTGATCTGACACTTGCAAACCCGTGCTTATTAGAGACTTCGATAGTCTGATGCACTGCACAGGGGTCAGAGTTTTCCTTGATTAGCTTTCAAAATGAACCGATTTCACCAACAAACAAAAATGATTGCTTGTCCAAGAATAGCTGTGGCTGTAATCGTTTGGCAGCAAGAAGGGTAATATATCATTTTCAGAACCAGTGGAGGAAAAAAAGTTTTCTGGGAAATGAAAACAGAAACTTGAATGCAATATTTAAGGGGACTGAATACATATACACATTCTAGAGATTAAGTTAAAGAACTGAATTGAAGTTGGTCATCACCCAACTTTAGAGCATCACTGCACGCATGGATGCACACAAAGTGCAGAAAAGCAAACATTTGGTGCCTGTGAGGTGTGTTACCAGGATGCTTCGGCCTCTCGTTTTTCTTTATTCTCTGCTCAATGTTTTGGTGTCTGCTATTTGTTCTTTCTGGCTAATCCAGTGGACTGATGCAGGCTTGAAACCTGCCACAAAGACACAATGCACTATCGCCTTGCCAGTTTCCGTTTGGGTTTGTTTCCTCTTGCCTGTACACATTACGTCTGTGAGATCGGGATGAAGCACTTACTTGTGCTTCTAGACTGTTAAAGTGTTAAAGATATATTCCACTGCAAAAACAGATGACAACACTAAAGCTTTTCACAAAATGAATTAACAGTATTTTAGTAATAGCTTTAGATTCTACCGGGACTGATAAAGATTCAAATGGGATATTCCATGTTAAATACAAATATTGGTTCACCTCGTGTCTGATTAAAAAAAATGTTTTATGCATGGTGTTCAAATGCCCAGCCCTTCACATAGTGGAGAAGAGAAACATTTATATATCCTCAATTTCTTTTCATTCATTTGAATTTCGTAGTATGCGGAGTTCAGGCACCAGAGAGCAGAGTGGGTGCAAACTGGATCTCCCCGCAGTTAAACTGTAGAAGAGTCTGTGTGTCTAATGACCATTGTTCTTTTTTCAGCTTTTCCCACAAGTGAAAGTCACAAAAACTGAGCCACCAGGCAAAACTGAAGATGAACAGAAACCTTAACAGGGTCTCCATCAAAAGTTCACAATCACTCTTTATTCAGTTTTGTCCTCTCTCACACTCTCACTTCCCGAGTACAAGGACATCTGATAATGGCCGTGCGCGGTATACAGGTCTGCCTCCACCGTGTGTGAAGAGCAAAGTGCAGTTACGGGAGGGTGTGGTTCTTTCCATGAGGCTGATGGAGACAAAGTGTACGAGTTTTAAAAAAATCGTTGTTTACAGGAAGTATTTTCATAGGAGAGTAAATAACAGCACAGATAATCACACGTACCTGTTCTCTCGTAAAGGGGGTTGGTCTTAATGGGACCCATCGTGGGGGGCGTTTCCAGCAGCGCGTTGCTCACGGATATTTGTCGTTCTACAGACCGTTGGGTGAAAGCGCCGGTGTCGGGAAAGTGCAGTGTAGATAAGTGAACGGAACTGTCCCTGCGTGTTTTATAGCTAGCTAATCACAACTGAAGGCATTAACTAGCCTCTCTTGTGGGAGCTGGAATGACAGAAACGCTGCGTAATCGGGACCGCGCGGTTGTAATGACCGGGGACTCGTGCGCTTTGGCACCGGAGGGAGCACTAAGCTTTAACTGAGGAGTTGAGCACCAACAGGCAAAAGCAGCAAGGTGCAAGACGGCTAATCTTTCTGTTAACTAATTTGCAGTATGCAAATGTAGAATACAAAGTGGAAAGTGTTCGCGTCGTGCTCATTTTGCTCACCCTGAACCGTGCCAATGCTGGAATGGCTTTTGGCTCTGTGCTTTGTGATCCTGGTGGTCTCAATCTGGCCAGGCTCCAAATATTTTTGTACCGAGAACCAGCGCGATGCTTTGCTTCAGAGATTTGGAATTTTACAGCAGGTGGCGAAAGGCAAGACGGAGAGGTGCGTCTCGGAGCGAGAGGGGAGCGACGATGCCCAGTCGGCCTGCGTGGGCGCTTTGACCGATGAGAAGCCACGCACCGTGGCGCTAATATGTAAGCCTTCCGCGCTGGCAAACTACCTGCTGAAGCACTGCTGGACTTTCAGTAACTACTCACCGTGTGTCGGTTGGACATGGCGGGCCAGCGCCTTTCTCCAGAGTGTTTACGAGGCGTGCTGGCCGTACGAAAGCCCGGTCCAGTTTGTGCGAGATAACCTGCAGCTAAGTGATGACGGACTGGTGGCCTTGGACTGGGCTGTGCCATCCTACCAGAAACGTCGCAGGACTTCGAGTCACTCCACCAGTCCGGTTCTTCTCATCATTCCAAACTCTTTTGGGAAGATCACTAGAAATGTGCTGAAGGTAACTCGTGCGTTATCGGCATGTCATGCAAACTTAACTGAGTGTAAAGAAGCCTTATTGTGGAACGAAGAGGAGGGTAGTAGTTTGTATACAGCGTATTGACAACAGGAAGCCATTTGTATTTGCTTTAGAGACAGAAGCCATACCATGAAGTCCTCAGCAGATGAATCTCAACTTGTGTCATGAACTTTTACAGCTGCCCTGTTCCTCTTATCAGTGTTACAGCATGAACCAACGTGATGTAAATACAGCAGTCGCTTGGGAGTTCATTCTGTCTTCTTTGGGGTTTTTTGCATCAAAAACACAAGTGTAGCATTTTGATTATTTCAAGAGCTAAATAGCTGGGCAAATGATTCAAAATAAAATAAAACCAGAAACAAATAAGGTAATTTTTAATGCACACCCTTGCACAGTGTCTTTAAACTAATCAAAAGAGAATTGCCTTCTTAATTAAAAAGAGAAGATGCCAAATAGCCATTTGAGCTTAAGCCATGGCAAGCTGAGTTGAAAGGAAAGAGCAGAGCAGTGAAAAGAGCAGATGCAGTGGCTGCGCCAGTCTTTCAACTGCTCTTTCAATACACTGATTGAGGTAATTGAGTGAGGGATTACAAAGCATCGCTTGACTTGTGAAGGCCGGGGAAGTGCAAGTGCTGCTCCACATGAACGCTTGTTGGTTCTTTCACCGTACTGGCCACCTGGTATCATGCTTCATTTCATACTGTTAGCTTTGTGTGTAAAGCACTCACAGGTTTACTGTCAGCCCTGTGTCAGAAATGACAAGTCTGCAGGAATACTCATGGAAAATCAAATGTGCCTGACATTAAACTAGGGCAACTCTTTAAAAAAAAAAAAAAAAAAAAAAAGGAAAGGATAGAGAGTGACAATAAGGAAGAAATGATAAGAAGCAAAGAAAACAGAGTGCAGCCTACAGGTTTACCACAAGGAAAAGCTTCTGAATGATGTAGAGATGAAGAGTAAGTGATCGGTGCAGCATGCATTTTTTTTTTTTTTTTTTTTTTTACTGGCACCCATCATCAGAATGGAGTATTTACAATGAACCCGGTCGTTTACGCTTGGGAGGGCTGGAAGCTGAGGCACCACAAGGGATGTGCACCAATTAAGATTGCTTCTGCTATTGGTGAGACTTACTATGCATAAAGCAGTCACAGTCTCTGTGTGTGTGGGAGAGAGAGGGAGAGGCAAAGATAAAAAGAGCTCATCTTTACGTGCTCAAACACAACCATGCATCCATATCTGTCACACAAGACTGAAACCAAGGAACATGTAGATTCTTTTATGGGCTTGTGGTTCCTGTCGCCTCCTCTTTAACGCATCCCATTCCAGGGATTTATGAATTTATGAATGAGCCATCTCTTCATCAATTATTCATACTTTTACTCACAGTTTGTCTTAGATCCTTTTGTCTCTCTCACTCTGGTACAGTTCATATGCATTAAACATTGTTTATCATATGTATTACTTTTCACTGCCTTTATATTCAGGTCAGAGTTTTAAATGTACTTCCATACCTCATACCCAGCTGCTGGTAGTTGCTGGTGGCTGTTTTGCCTTGGAAACAGTGGAAACAAACTCCACCCACCAGTCCTCGTAAACCTTTCCAGTTAACAAGTTGCATCTTGCTTGCTTAAACTGTGAGACTAAAATTAAGAAATAGTTTATTGTGGTTTATTTCTTGGCCTAGTGCAGCGACTTCCTGAGCGTTGGCATGACTGTGATGGACTCTGCCTAAATGCAAAATGCTCTAGCACATAACCCCCACCCACAGTAAAGTCAGTGCAGCAGCTTTTGTGCTAAGCTATGCTAACCACCAACTGCAGTAGCTTTATATTTGAAACTCCAGGAGTATCAGGTATCAGTCTTTGGCAGCATAACATTTTGCATCAAAGCAAATCATTTTTTAACTAAACTGTCACTATCTTTATTTTCTATATCAGCCATCTGCACATTCTTTTAATGAATTTTATCCCATTTTCATCCAATAATGAAAGTATACAAAGATATATGGAAATTACCCCATATAATTATGTTTCAGTGCTTATGATACTTCATTTCTTTTAACCAGTTATCATTCTTTAAGAAATGCACTACATGGGGGTTTATATAATGTTTTGGTTACATGTAAATTACACTTTAAGACTTACATTTTTTTCAACCATTTCTTTATGTTACTGCTGAAAAAGCAGCTTTGAGCTTACAAACTCATTAGATGGAATAGCTGCGTAGCACTCGCTCAGTAAAAGTGGGAAAGTTTTAATATCAACACTCATGGTTCTGTCAGTGAGGGATGCAATAAGACCTCAACATTCCCGATTCTGGAAAAAGAGTATGTTTATCAAAAAGATAACCGGCAGTATTAAAAAAATATGACAAGCTCTGCATAAATGTGCCAAAATCCTGAGCATACTGTTCATCAAATACTTTACTGCGCCTTTTTCACAAGAAAAAAAAAACAGATCATGGATCTGTTTTCCATCTCCCCCATCAGTTTTCATAATTTAATGTGTCAGAGCAGTGAGAGAGTCCAAACCGTCTCAGCCGTGACTCCCAAAGTTTGTCTCCAAACTGCTCAACCTGAGCTGTCCTTGCAAAAATCTGATTTCCATCTTTTAAAGGTGTAAGATATGTCAAGATATGTATAAAGATGCACACATAACCTCAATGGCTTCTTCAGTAAGTGCGCCTTACCAGCTGGTGCCACACCGTTGCACTAGCAGCAGCCTGAACCGCTGATACAAGGGAAGATGAATCCATGCTTTCAAGTAGTTTACTCCATTTTCTGACCCAGCAGAAGTGAGGACTCATTACAGCAGGCATTTTTTTTTTTCCAATCTTCCAATTATTGGTGATTTCTGCAAAGCATTTCTTGGTCTTAGCTGACAGAAGTGGTGCCTAGTGTTGTTTTTCTGCTGCCATAGCCCATCTGCTTCAAGTTTCAACATGTTGTTTGTCCAGAGATGGTCTCCTGCATACCTCGGTTGTAACAAGTGGTATTTTGAGTTAGTGTTGCCTTCATATCAGGTTCAAGCAATTTCCCCTGACTTCTGGCATCACTAAGTCAGTTTCACCCAGAGAACTGCTGCTCTCTGCATATTTTCTCTTTTTCAGTCCATTCTCTGTAGATCCTAGAGATGGCTGTGTGGGAAAATCCCAGTAGATCAGCAGTTTGTGAACTGCTGATCTACTTTCTCAGATCAGCGCCTCCGGCAGCAACAGCCATGCCACATTCAAGACACTTAAGCCACCTTTCTTCCCCATTCTGCTGCTCAGTTCCAACTTCAGCAGGTCGTTTTGACCATGTCTACGTGCTTAAATGCACTGAGCTGGTGCCAGGTGGCTGTACAGCACTGGTGCCTAATGAAGTAACCAGTGAATGTATAAGTGAACAATGCAGAATGCTTTATTTTATACTTAAAATTTATATACTATACAGAACATAACAAGTTGGAAAGGGTGGATTTGAATGGGAAATTAAAACTTTCTGAGAAACATTCCCAAAGTTCTCGATTTAATGTAACGTTACATCCACAAATCGGTTTCACGCCTTGATTGTGTTGGTTTTTGTAAAGCAACACAGTTGCATCATAAACTCACCCATTTCTTCCAGCAACACAGGCTTTTATTACTGTTTGTGTGTTTTACTCCAAACAATTAATTATGAAACAGCCTTTCCTTTGATTAGAGTTCATACAATAGTTGGTCATAAAACTGCCAACCATTTAAATAAACCAGGACAGGATTAATACATAACAAGTGCAACTTTTTTTTAATTCTGGATTTCTATTTTGGATTTAAACGTCAGCACTTTGCAGTCTAAAACTAATAGCCGAAACTGAATGGAGGTATATAAATGGTAAATGGCCTGTATTTATATAGCACTTTCTAGTCCCTAAGGACCCCAAAGCGCTTTACATATCCAGACATCCACCCATTCACACACACATTCACACACTGGTGATGGCAAGCTACATAGTAGCCACAGCCACCCTGGGGCGCACTGACAGAGGCGAGGCTGCCGAACACTGGCGCCACCGGGCCCTCTGACCACCACCAGTAGGCAACGGGTGAAGTGTCTTGCCCAAGGACACAACGACCGAGACTGTCCAAGCCGGGGCTCGAACCGGCAACCTTCTGATTACAAGGCGAACTCCCAACTCTTGAGCCACGATCGCCAACATGGTAATATATTGCAGCAAAAAATTATTTATAAGTGTTGACGTTCTGTACGTGTGACTGCTGAATAGTATTTTAGCAAACTGTTAACCAGCGGACACATTGTTGTTGCCTCTGAAGGGCTTTTGATCAAGTAGCATTCCTAATTGAATGTGAGCACCGCTGACCTTTAGAAGCCTTCTGGTATTAATGTCTTTGTCGCTGTGTGAGGACAAGGGGTGTTGCGCAGTGTGTGCAGCCCTGGGTGGAGGAATTTGTCACGGAGCTGACAGTTTATCAGCACCAGCCAAAAAGTGCTGGAGTGGCTGTTGCAGTACAATTAAACTTAAATCTCTAACAAAACCAACTGCATGGTGTTAGTATAATATATCCCCACAAACTAGAACGTGTACATTTGATCTAACACGTGCTTTGCAGCGACTTTGAAATCACTGAATTTTCGTGATCAAGTACCAAATGTTAATGCTGAGGCTAAAAACGTCAAGTCCTGTTGAGTTTTAATGATAAAGCTTTTTTTATCATTCACTGTGCCTGCGTTACTGTGGGTAAACTGCACCGTCTGATGTTTGTTTACACCGTGCGACTGGAAAAATACCTTAGTAGGCGGGCAGTTCTCCTAATTTAATCACAGCCGGAGCACTCATTGTTTGTCACAGCTCTAATATGCTGCTGAAACCGTAGGATCGCTCTGTGTTTCTCTGCATCACCGGGAATTTAACTGAACCCAGAAGTGATTTATATTCATATGTGAATATTCCTTTCTCCTGTGTGCTCCTCTCAAATCCCGATGATTTGAGGAAGAGGCTAATGAATGAGCAAATGAGTGATGTTCTGGTATAAGAACTCAGCGCAGCACTGACCTAGTAATGTGTCTGGCACAGTAAATCCTCTTTTCATATAGACAATGAAGAAGTGGCAAAACTGCTACTGCAGTCTTTCTCAGCTGGTAAATATTTAATGCTCTTCCCGCAGCCCGTTGGGATTCCTGCAGATTTAAAGTGAAAGGTCATTTAAAATCCAGCCATTTATTTGCACAAAATGTACAATAATCTCACCGTCGTCTCGAGTCACAAGCCTCTGTGTGTGTGCACTCTCCTTCTCTTGTGCTGAGATAAAGGATTAGAAGCACTGCAGATTTAGAGGGAAGACAAATCTTCTCCCTGTGCTTCCAGACAACATAATGGGTCATTTGGTCTAATGGTAATATTTAGAGACTAGACTGCAGCAATTTCTCATTTTCAGTCCCTCTCTGCATGGAGAGCTTTTCAGAGTAATTTAGAAAATCACTTGTCATTTGTGTTCTGCTCTGAATCAAAACCTTCCCAAAGTTAAGTTGCAGTCATTTTTTTTCCAGGATACATAGTAATGAATGAAGACTGAGGTTTACTATTTTTTGATGTTGTTTGTTTGTCATGTGAAAAGGAAAGTTAGAGAAGTAAGAATAGCCCATGATTCAGTAAGTTGTAGACCAACCTGTAGCAGCAATAACTCAAATTCTGTTTGTGTAAAAATTGGCATGTAAAAATATAATCATGAGAAAATAGTATTATTGCACAGGGGCAGCTATTCAATGCAGTATGCACAATTAAATTCCTTGCACATAAATTCAACAACCTGCATGTGTAGATCTCAGCAGCCAAAAAAACCTCATCATGCACGTGAGAGTGTCTGCTTGGTGAGCATTGCAGCAGATTAATGGGGAAATTATGGTTAAGTAGTGGTAGTGCGTTGGCAGCCTGTTTGCAGTTCTTTTGCATGCTCAGACAGTCCATCTACCTGCAGAGAGCGTCTGTTGTCAGACAGGGACAATGTCATAAATATGTCATACAGTCCATCTGTGGGCTCCTGCTGGTGATGTTGTTGGTCTGTCAGCAAGCTGCAGAGAAGAGAGAAGTTCTAACATACAAATAGGGATGGGAATTGATCAAATGTAGCAATTCTTGTTCCATTTTTAAATCACATTTCGATTTGATTCTTTATCGATTCTCATTGGCTCAGCTTTGAGAGTCTATCAAAAACATTACATTTGTTTAAAAGAAATTACGTTATGTGGTCATAACGTAATGACCACATTACGTTATGACGTAATAATATACGTATAATATATTATATGTATATTATATATGTATAATATACATATATATTATGTATATTATAACACATAATATAGAGGTATTTTCCCTCTATGTTCAATGTTAATCAAAGAAAATAATGTAATCTTACACAGAACATTTTTCTTTATAGTACAATACGTTTTCTCCGTAAAATGACCTGAAAAATGCGGCCTCATAGTTAACAATACCCAGTTACAACAACTAAACACCAGTTAACAATATCAACCTATAGGGTAAAGTTCTACACACCAATTTCACTCAGCTTTAACATCACTCTGGGTTCTTAGCTAGCTTAGTGTTACCATGCTGTCTGTGCAGGTGCTTGCAAATGCAGATGTTTGCACTTTACATCGGCAACATTGTTGCAATAAAAATAAAAGTAATGTCCATATCCACACAGTAGACTGTGTCACTATTTTCATTCTCCCATACACAAACTAAAATCAGCTGATTGTTGCACAAGTGCAATTGGAACTGATAAGCGGATCCAACTGCCAAGAAGAGCAGCAATTCATAGGTATTGAACTACTGAGTTTATTGAGTTTATTCCCATCTCTACATTCAAAAAGCTGAAATTAAATGCTGTGTTAAAAAGAATTAAGTGTGCACTGCAGCCACTGTCTGTGTTTCTTATGGTGTTTTTCTTTTTTTCTTCTTTTTAAAGCCTTGATTGGGTTTTCTTCGTGCTTCTTCCATTCCCAGTCAACTCCACTGTCACAGCCTTCCCTGTTCATAAAACTTTTAATGGTGGACAGCATCGCCGTCGTATTGAGCAGAATGCATTTGGGATTTTGGAGGACTGCACAGAGGCACATTTGCTTTGGTTGACAACCTCTCTTTGTGCGCCCTAGATGGGCAAATACCTATGCAAACTGATGCAATCATAGTACCATAAATAAAGAAATAAAGTGTTATTGCTCGCACAAGCAACTGTGCTCTCAAAGCTGAATTCTGCTTGCTCTGATCAGTCTGAATTTTGACAGTTTGGAGGGCAGAGCCCAATGGAAGCATTAATGTCCATCCATTGATGTCAGTATTTCCATCGTTACACCGCAAAAAAATAACTATTGGCAGTTAATTCAGCAAAGTTCATTTGTTAGATTGTGAACAGATATGGTATTAAAGAGCCCTTATGTTGCTGTCATGGTGTCATTTCGTTTCAGGGTGTAATCTGAATGTCTCAGTCACAAAGGTTGTGGAATTACTCGTTTGAAATCACTATGAAAAGTCTGATTAGAGCAAGCACTCCCTGCAAGAGCGTGAATCTGCTGTAGCACTTGCCAAGTGGATACTCTTGTAATGGATTCTTTGTGTAGTTGGCTGCTGAGTTCTACGTGTGTGGGTTATTGAATTTACATGTGAGGAATTTAATTTAATTCAGAATCAGAATCAGAGAGACTTTATTAATCCCAGAGGGAAATTGGGTTGTCATAGCAGCAAATATACAACAAACATCAAGCACTTATATAAAATGAGGGTAGAAACAGAGATAATGATAGATAAATATTAAGATGAATAGATAAATATAGAGATATAGGTATAAATACAAATATAAAAAGACAAGTACGTGTGCAAATATATGTTGTGGTGTACAAAAGTGACAGGATGCATTGAGGTGTGATTAATTAGGTCCACACGTGTGGACCTGACCCAAGTGGATGAATTAGAGTCTGATAGCAGCGGGAAGGAACAACCTCCTTTAACGTTCTTTCAGATGGTTGAAGGAGCTGTTGCTGAAACTGCTCTTCAGCTTGTCCAGTGTGTTATGGAGGGGGTGGGAGTCATTGTCCACGATTGCCCGCAGTCTTGTCAGCATTGTGTCACTGATCGCCTCCTCCATGGTGGCGAGCTTCATGCCAACAACAGACTCGGCCTTCCTGATGAGTTTGTTCAGTCTGTTTGCGTCCTTTGCTTTGATGCCTGCACCCCAGCACGCCATAGCAAAGAAGATGGTGCTCGCAACGACAGACTGATAAAACATGTAGAGCAGCCTGCTGCATGCATTGAATGATCTGAGCCTTCGTTGAAGGCTCGGACCCTTTGAACTCCAGTTGAACTCCCAGATCCTTATAGGATTGCATAAGCAGCATTGTCCCTGTGCTTGTGAGGTGAAATATTTTGCTCATGATTATATTTTACCTTGTGCACCACTTTTTCCACAAATATAATTCCATGCTTAAGCTCCCGCCACACCTTCATGACCCAGTTTGGGCCAAGTTTTAGCTGTTGCACAGCTGTCCTCACATCTGAATCTTCAGATGAGAGGAGTTCATGGTTGACTCTGTGAGTTCAAGGTGCTCAGGTTCTGTGGCTTCAAAACAAGCCCATATCATCACACCTCCACCACTATGCTTGACAGTTGGTATGAGGTGTGTGTGCTGATAGGCTGTGGTTGCTTTTCTCCAAACACGGTGCTATAGTTCTTGTTTTAAAGCTGGAGAAGCCTTTTGCATGAGAGGTGAAAACTCTTTAAAATAACCTTTGAGAAGTCCAGTTAACTTCTTTTCAAGTACTTAAGACTACCATGTCCTGATGACTGAGAACCTACAGATACATAACCCATACGTCCGCAGTCTTTTTCTAATTGTACTGTCATTTACTTTATATTTAGTATGCTAACTTAAGCCTGTATAGTCTGTAGCTGTTGGTTTTCTTGAGTGTATCTGAGCATTGATGTTTGCTGTTGGGAGCTGATAGTTAAAGCTATGCTGTAAGACAGTCATGTGCACTTTAAGCAGGGTTAGACACTTAATTAATAGACACTTAATAAGCAAAGCTTTCTTAGTTTTGCCATGTTCTGATTTCCCACAGTAATTGGTTATTTCTTTTTCCATACAATAAAAGTAATATTATTCATGTTTGTGTCTTACAGCTGTGAAGATGCTGTGTTCTAAAAAAAAGTTTTTTCTTTGTTTAATTATTAAAACCAAGAGAGTATGAAACACTAATTCAGCTGGTATTTAGGACAACAAAGGACGGCTGCACTGTGTTACTTGCATTGCATTATTAACGATAACCCCAAATGTTTCACCTTTTGAGACATATTTGATGCTTATATATATGTTTATATCTGCTTTGTTTCTTTCAACAGTTGTGTGAAATGGCACTGTCCCATGGCTACCTTCCAGTGGTATTCAATCGCCGCAGCCACAACAGCTGCCCACTTACAACCGTGAAACTGCAGCAGTTTGGTGATCCTGCAGATCTACGAGAGGCTGTGCGCTACATTCGCTACCGGCAGCCTGCGGGTAGACTGTATGCAGTGAGCGAGAGCTCAGGGTCGGGCCTTCTGCTGTCCTACCTGGGGGAGTGTGGATCATCAAGCTACGTGACGGCGGCCGTCTGCCTGTCTCCTGTGTTCCGCTGCCAGAGCTGGTTTGAGAGTGGGCTGTGCTGGCCCCTGCAGTGGGCATTGGTGCTGTACCAGAAAATATGTCTCAGCAGGTACAGAGAAGGGGGGCGGGGGTCCTTTGCACTCCAGCTATTATTCTTCAAGTTTAACTTAACCAAAATGTCAGATAGTTGCTGTCTTATCAGATGCATAAATCAACATTTATTTACAACTGCCAGAAGGGCTGAGAGTATAACACCAACATGTGAAACACCTCTCCTAACCCTGCCTTATTGGCCAAAGCACACCAGTCCCTGCTTCTCCACAGCGACCCAGGCTGTCAGTGGCAGCTCATAGGAAGGTTTCCTACCTGACATTGGAAAATAATCAGTCAACTTTACTGTGATGACATGACATTAATGTGAAAAATTAATACGAGCAGATCTTTTCTGGATCTACACTGTAAATGTTCAAGTTGACAGATCGTAAAATTTAAATGTAGTAGTTTGTTTAAGCTAGCTATGTATTGCTTACCTTTGCTTAAATGATGAACAACTTCTTGTTCTTCACCTCCCAGATGGCGACATTATTTACCATCCATCAAAAATACATGAACCTGTCTGTACTTTAAAAAGCTGTCATCATGGCAGTGGCAGTGGCAGTGAGGGATTCTCTACAAGATGCACATAGCTGGCACCGAACTGTAGATCTGGGAAAGACATTGTCACTTTCAGGGATTTAAATAAAGCTGCCGGGTCATAATATGGATCACAAGAGATCCAAGTAGTCTTGGCTCAAAACTGGTGACAAAAGCAACACTTTTGGCCTGCAGTACTAATGACTGTCCATTATGAGCCATAAAGATGGAGTAATGTTTTGACCACGAGTGCAGTGAGTCGATCACATGACTGAAAAAACTGTGTATTGACAGATTGATAGTAAAACAGTGGCCTTAACTCCAGAATATTACCACTTGGGTCTTATTTTTATAGCTTTGGCTACATTTTGTATTGTAAGATGATTTATGCATATCCATATCGCAACAGCAAAGTCAAAAAAAAGGCAGATGATTAAATAAGTAAAATCCTCCATAACATAATGTAAGAAGCTCGACTGGTCATTTGACTGCTAATTTGTCTTGTCCATTCTGACTTATTCTTGGGGTTTATTACTGCATCCCCAGATTTTAAATTCTGGATTTAAGTGCAAGGAACAACAGGAGATGAGACAAATTGTGTATTTGTCCAAATAACACAGTAACAAATCAGGAATTCAATGCTGGAACCGTTTTATTCAGCTTAAATTGTCAAAGTGCAGTCATGTAAGGATAAGGGCACTGTGTCACAAGGTAATTCATTTAAGCTGCTTGCATACTGTGGCTGAAATTAACATAGCATGATCTTGTGCTATTTTTGTGTTTGTGACACAGGATGTACAAATTTGAGCTATACTAATAAGTAAAATATGCTTTGTACACTCAAAGTCATGAGGCCATGTGATCATGTGGCATACACAAAGCACAACACCAAAATAAAAGAATCTTATAAATACCACTGTGTGAAAATTCTAGTTTTCCTTTAATGATATTTGGTAGCTTGCAAAGGGAAGAAAAAAAGTAGCTCAATAAGGCTGCCGTTTGAAGTACACCATAAAATAATGTCCGTTAAGACGGAAAATGGCGAAGTTTTTGTGGACCGAAAGGGAGAAAGGGACTTGTGTGACAAACAGACAAATAAGTACTCACAAACCTTCAATTGGAGAGGCACATGCAATTTGGGAGACAGTCATGTCACTGTAGCAACAAATAGCTCGCTCAGTGTTGAGTCATTGATTCTGAGAGACATCGTGACCCAGGCAAAGTTTCTCAAATCAAGGCCAATGAGGAGTATGAGACCCATGCAGCTCTTCAGAATTGATTTACTGTCTTTTCATTTGTCCTTGTAACCATCCCTGTGTGTGTTTGTGTGTGTCGGGGCTTGTATTGATAGGTACAGGACCGTGATGGCTGAGACCCTGCAGACAGACACTCTGTTCTCCAGCCATTCCTTGCATGGCCTGGAGGAAGCACTGTTTTGTCAGCCTGGATATCCTGACTCTACACCTGCAGCACCAACAGGAAATGGCTGTAGCAGCAATACATCAGTTACCTGGGATGCTTACTGGGAACACAACGAACCCTTAAGAGATGTGGATGAAGTGGCCATTCCTGTTTTGAGCGTGTGTTCTAAGGATGACCCTGTCCGCGGAGACGCCCAGTCCACAGTGCCCTTGGAACTTTTTGAAACAAATCCACATTTTTTTCTCCTCCTAACTGACCGTGGAGGTCACTGCGGTTTCTCCACCCAATCTGAAGGGAATGCTGCTGGTGCTGTGGGTGCAGTGGGCTCCGTGGCTGCATCAAACAGAGGGATGGAGAGTCACGGGATCAACTGGAGCCACAGAGCTTCACTGGAATTCTTTAGGGCCACCACGGACTTCTTCAATGCAGAGGAGAGAGCGAAGCAGCTTGCTTCAAGGAGGAGGGGCCTGGGAGGAGCTGCAGGAGGAAGGTTTTTTCGCCACCGCAGCGTCAGTACATGTAAAAGAGTGCCAGCTTGTTCTCATAATATCCACGCTATTTACAGCTGGCAGAGATCCTACACACGATGAGGAAGCTTTATGGAGATTAAAGGTACCCTGTGGAGTTTCTATGTAATCACATTCAGCTTTTCCATTTTAGTAAACCAAAAAGGGAGAAAGTTTTACTCTTACATTCAGATACACTTTAGTCCTTAACAGAGCTGACTTTCCTGCTGACTCCTCTGACTCGTCTTGCCTCCCGTTGTTCATGCATTGTTGTATTATACATGATGCTCGATGCACATGTAGATGAGTGGAATGGTGTAACACCATATGTGCGTACATGTGCATTGTTGTGTATGTATGTGGACTCAACTTAAAAAAACAACAAAAAAACACCACAGGACACGAGTGACGTCTGACTTTAATGCTTCTAATGTTTTTTTCAGATTTGGGATGTGAGGAGCCAAATTGTTCTCTGGATGTGTGGCACTCACTTGAAAGTGTTATGACAATCAAACCTTGAAAAGTGCTGGGATTGTGAAGCACTGAGTTGATGTGAGAGCGTGTGTGTGTGTGTGTGTGTGTGTGTGTGTGTGTGTGTGTGTGCGCATTGTTTTCACACTGCTAACTCTGGGCACAAACCATTAGGATAGAAAAATGACAGGCCACAAGATTGCATGCAGTTGTTATGTTCAAAAGTGACACTAAAAAAAAAAATTGACAAATTATGAGTGTCTCTATATTTTTCTACAGACAGATTTGGGTCCTCTTTAACGTCAGCTGTTGCAGGAATTTCTCAGTTTTATTAACAAGCTTACTATATGTTTACAGGGTCTGAGTCATCTGCTGCACATTTTCCCCCATTTGCTACATTTGTAGCCACATTTGCTTTGACTTTTGAAACCTTAGTGTGTATTGTATTTTGTTGTTTTTACTGCAAGTATATCTATTGAGGACTAAGACTTATGCCTCAGGTTGGAAGAAAAAATAAGTGAATCAGAGTTTCAGACTAATTGGAGCTGAATGTTAAAGGAGTTTATTTAGTTAATCGACTGTTTTTTCTATGCGTTAAAGAGAATTAAGTGAGTACGTTCTCCTCTGTGTCAGAAAATATCCTGTGATGAACATAATAGGTGAACACCTGTGAGACTTTTAACCAGTCAGCCTTTATAGGTCCTTGTCATGCGAATGGAAGCACTTTGTAAGTTTTCATTTCTTATCCTTTGACTTCCTGCTCCGAGGCTTTTTCCTGAGCTGCTTGGGATCCACAGGTGGCTGTTGTTTTACTCTGAGTAGGAGAATTTTGGGTCCATACTTCTACATTAAACAGTTAATAAATAAAAGTCAGTATTTCTGTTTCCTATTAATTAAGGAAAAGCCAAGGTGCATTATAGCAGTGAGTATAAATCAAGACATTTAATACCGCAGTGCACAAATGATTGTTGTCTTGTGTTTATTGAACAGGCTGTGCCCACGTTTGATGTGTTATATTATGTGACAAGATGAAATTAAAAGTATACTGAGTGAACCAAGATGCGCTGCTGGGTCTGAATTTAATAACCATGCATCCTTCAACTACGGTTAAACAGATTCCTCTTTAATAACGATATGTTGCATGATATTATGTCTTGTTCCATATTGCAGATCTCATTAAAGCTGTGACCTGTGGTCTTGTCAAACCCTTTTTTTTTTAATCAGTGCTCACAGAGACTATCTATTATGGTAAAGTACCCACGACCTTTCTGTGTGCATGTGTGTTACAATCACTGTAGCATTTGTCCTTTCATTGAGCCTTATCCACTCAGACAGCTGGAACCCAGCAGTGTACACACTGAAAGACACAAAATGTGTGCTGGCAGACACATTGTCAACATACAGCCCTACGGTCAGAAAAGTACACAAATAGAAATACAGAGACATAGAGGAAAACAAACAAGCTGTCAGATATATATTGTTCATATCGATGCACATTATCTACAGGAAGATTTTCATACTAATCATCCATCCATTTTTTCCACATATCTAATTCAGGGTCAATGGACTCTAACCACCTGTCATAGGCTGAGGGGCAGGGTACACCCTGGACAGGTTGCCAGTCCGTTGCAGGGCTAACACATGGAGACAGGCAACCATCCACATCCACCACTTGCATATCTTTGTGGGGAAACTACAGTAACCATGCTGACGTGAAGAACATGCAAACTCCTCGCAGAAAAGCCCGAGCCTGGATCCAAAGCCGAGACGTGCTTCCTGTAAGGCTACAGTGCTAAGCACCTCACCACTGCGCCACCCTGTTTCATTTCCCATGAAGTAACAAAGGTCTATATTTATCAGATACTAAAAATCAGTTTACTATATAAACATTCTATAGTAGACAAGAGATAATCACCAATGTTATCAGTAGTGTCAGTAGAAGTCAGTTGACACACAAACATGTCTGCCCATAGATAACATGAAATGTTTTTTATTTTAGTCTTATCTTCAAGGCATTATTATTACTAAACTGCATTTATACCTCTCCCATTAAACATGCTTTTATTTGGTGTTGAAATGATTAGACTGTCTGTGAAGCTTGAATTCATTCTTGAATTAATTACGCTACCCTACATATGGTGAAAGGCGCTGACAGGAGACGTGCCCACTTAAAAAAAAAAGGTCTGTCGCTGTTGCTGATATTAAGTCGGATAATTTACGACCAATCTGTTTCTTCGCAATAAACGCTGACTTTCACTGGCCTCCAAAAGATTAAGCCATTAAGATTGAATTGCCCTTTCCCGCTTTGCTTATTTAATTCTGACCCAATGGTGTGCTTCAGTGATAAGAGACTGATTTAATTAAAATGACTGATATTCAATTAACAGAACCTGACATATCCATTGCTTTGATTATACTAAATCATAGGCTCTCTTAAGGGCGGCACACTCAGTTTCTCGGAAGAGTTTGTATTTTACTATAGCACACTATTTTTCTGATAAAATCAGTTCAGTAACTTGCCCAAGGATAATTTGACATGCAGACAGGAGCAGAATGACCTGCTGTGCCTATAGCTACAGCCACCTCTGAAGCCTCCTCAGAAATCATCTCAGTTAAAGCTTGGCAGTCAACAGGGAGAAAAGGCTGAGGTATGCCGAATTACACAAGAACTGGACTGAAAATCAGTGTCAACATGTCTGATGGACTCATGAATCCAGATTTAAATCCAGATCTTCATAAGTATATATGGAGGCGGTCGGGAAAGAAGTGCAACAGTGATCTTCTGCAGCCATCTGTCACACAGTGGAGGCTCTATCATAGTTTGGATTGCATCTCACTGAAAGTAAATTCAGCTGTACATAGCTAACACATAGCTAAAGCTTATCAGGCATGGAGCCTGGGCATCAACATCACTGAAGTTGTGTAAGATCATCTTGCAGCCAACATACAAAGAAGAGCTTTGAATGCAGTCTGGAGAACTATTCCTGAAGACTGCTTAAAGAAATGACAAGAAAGTTTGCCTAAGCAAGTTTAGGCTGTGTTGCAGAATAAAGGTGGTCACACAAAAATGTACAAACTCTGTCTGCACATTTCAATGCACATAATTCTAATTTTCCTCGCAAAATGTAAAGAAATGAGAGGTGACTCAAGACTTTTGCACTGTATTGTATGTCAGATTGAAAATTGCACATGTGTTTAGTCAGAATAAAACTGAATAAGCTATTTTCTGTGATAGGCTGAGTGTTTCAGCTCTGGAGGGTCTGTAGTGTCCTTTAAGCTTTAAACTTTGCTGTGTAAATTCTGTATTGGAAATAGTGTTAGGCAATGTTAAAGAACAAAAGGTACAGTTGCATTTTTTGTAAGAGACTGATTGTGCAAACAGTGATTCACATATTTGCTAAATTCTAAAAGTCATAAAGTGCAGCAGTGTGTGTGGTCAGCTGTGTCTTTTTTCAGTTTGCTGTAATTACTGATTCCAGCTCCATCTTGAGGTCATCATAAGTTTCTGTGCTTAACTCTAAAGCATAAAAAAGCAGCATGGCACACGTGAGTTACAGCAAATGCAGTGAATATGCTGCAGAACAACCTCTTTTTTAAATTAATATTTGGAACATTAATAAACACTGAGAACTGAAATATGATATAAACAGAATATAAAAAGATGATGGTGGTTTAAAAAAAAAATCTAAAAATCTAACAAAGCAGGGGAGGAACTGTCTACCACAGTATCTCTGGTGTTTTATTTAAATTGTACCCTCATGTAAACATCCAGGAGGCAAGAACTCCTCCACTATAAACAAACCCTGTGCACAGTATAACTCTTTTGATGGTTACAGTGAAGCAGAGAAGTGAAGAGACACTGAAGCATTCGTACTCCTCACTTGTTGATTACCAACCAGACCAAGTACGATTAGAGTGTCACTGACCCAAACCTAAACATCTGTTTTGTATTTTTTTTGACAGCTGGTTGCATTTTTCTCTGTGATCACATCTACTTATCTCGGCTCTGAAGAGAATCCAATAGCTAAAATATCTCCAAAGTAACTACATGAAACTTTAAGCTTTCCTGCTATTTTCTGTAAAATACAAGTAAAAGCTGCACCAGCTGAAGGTTTTTTATATTTAATCGAGAGTGAAAGTCTTGGGGAAGGTGATTCTCGGTGTTTCGTCTCTCCTTCCATGCTGATTCAGGGGAGTATGGTTAAAAAATGAAAACCTGCAGTGAGTCACATCTCAGCTGTATAATACAGTTCTATTGTCATAATTTCATAAATTTTTAAAGAACAGAGCTTCCACCGTGTTTCACAGATGCTTATTGTTGTACCTGTCTCCTCACCTCCTCCATGATGAGGCTTCAGGGAACAATAGATGGGTCAACTGAAGGACCAGATGCATCTCTCTGGTCCTGCTTCTGGCCTTGATGCATTTTTTGTTTTCTTTTTTTGCTCCACTTTTAAAAATTACAATAAAGTCTGGCTGCTTGGAAGCAAAATATAAAGAAATTGGGGGTGATGGCTCAAGACTTTTGCAAAGTCATGTGTATAAAACGTTATTGGTCAAGTACGGATTTGTATTTGAAGTGCTGTGATGCCAAAGAACGCCCAGATTGTTACTTTGAACACTGGCTCCACCTTGTGGACATTGACAGCTACAACAGTTCAATTGTTACTGTACTGCACTAATAGGTTGTTAATACTCTGCAGCAATGCCCTCCATTTTATATTCATAAGCACTTTATGGATTTTACAAATACTGTATAGTGATTAGAAAATTGTACATGATCAGAAATATGTTATTATTATATTTTATTATATTATATTGTTGAATAGTTACATACATGGGCTGATAGCAAAAGCAGAACTAGTCTTCTTTTTAAATAAAAGGTAAATACGTGCTTTATTTAGCCAGATATGTGAGGAAAAAGTGGGGAATAGCTTAAATAAAAGAAACAGCAAGAGTCTGTTAGCAATAAGAGGGCACACTGCCCAACCACAGCTGTATTGTGATCACATCGTAAGTGAGTGCAGCTTTACATCCAAAAGCCCATAAATAGGCTTCCTCATTGCTGTTTCCCTGTGACCTGGTTTTCCGAAGATGACTTTAGCGAGATCACTCGACCTACTTGTCCATCCAAATTAACCAATCATCTCATCTGATGTCGCCATGGAGACCTCCTCCTTCTCCTCCTGCTCGGTTGCCTCAGTGACCAGCAGATGGTAGCATTAACAAGATTTCTGCCTTGAAAGCTCCACACCACCTTCTCCAGGGGTTGACTCCGCTCTGAGAGACACAATGACGCAGCTATCTCTGCTTTTGGCTTGGAAACTGTCTGTATATTTAGCACCTTGTTTAAAATTAGAGCTAAGCACATGGGGAATAAATTTAGCTGGCAGTTTAAATAGATGTCTGCCGAGTCACACAAGTTGGACACATATGTCTGTAACAGGCTTAATATAGGAGTTAAACTTTGTGAAAACCTGGATGTAAAAGCTTTTGATCAAGTTAAGTTAAGGCTTTTTTTCCCCTCGAATCATATATTTATATATTTGTGGTGCTTATTCTGAGCCAAGCTGTTCATGGGATAATTATTACATATAAGTACGGCAATTGATACAAGCCACATTATTAAGGTGACAGTAAATATCCACACCCTCTGTTGAACTGGTTTTCACTCTACAGAGCAAATGTGCTACAGTCTGAAAACAGACAGGACAGCAGCACCTGTGTACACCACAGCAGTATAACTCATTTAATGTGTAGCTCTTCAAACTGAGCTCTAAATGGCTTTAAGAGCACGTTGCAATGAATACGGTCTTCCTCATTTATCTTTGATATTGTATTTTGCTTAATTGTCTAAACATTTGTGTTTTGTTCTGTCATTTTCAGGGCTCAAGTACAACGGCGTGATTTCCATAATTTAAGCCATTGTTTGACTTACATGCGAAAGGTTGTTGTTGGGTTTTTTTCCCTGTCTTCTAGCACTGGTTTAACAGTTTAACACAGGGGTGTAGAACTCCAGGCCTTGAGGGCCGGTGTCCTGCAGGTTTTAGATAACACCCTGTGTCAACACACCTGAATCAAATGATTAGTTCATTACCAGACCTCTGGGGAACGTCAAGACATGTTGAGGAGGTAATTTAGCCTTTAAATCAGCTCTGTTGGATCAAGGACACATCTAAAACCTGAGAGGACACCGGCCCTCGAGGCCAGGAGTTCGACACCCTTGTTCTAAAGCAGGGTGTCGAAAAAAAATCATTTGACTAAAATTACTGTGCAACTGCTTTTGTTTTGCAAGTAAAAAGAAACCGCAACTGTTGTCGTGACCAGTGTCAACAAGCGTGACCTGGCCTACCAGTGCATACAAACGTTATTGGATCAATAACAATCAGAACAGCAGCAGTCAACAAATCAGTATCAGAGGGAACATGGGTAAATGCACTTATATTTTTTCATCCACTACAAATCAAGATATACTAACAACTATGTTAATTTACTCATGCCTCTGAAACCACAGTTAAAGATTGAATCTGCACTCAAAGGTTAATTTTTCATTATAAAAATCAATGTGGCTCCATAACAAGTCCCTGCAAAACTATGTTGTTCCTGTGTGTGCTAGGCTTCATCGGGGGCAGGTCAGTAAGCTTTTAGCTTTAGTAGGTTTAGTAAATTAAATGTTAATGTAAATCTGAGCTCATCAGCTACTTAATTCCATCAGAAAGTAAGAGGAAACCCTTTACCACGAATGCTGGGATAACATAGCGCAAATGTGCCAGTTATTCTGGTAATCTTGCTAAGAAACACTTGTTCTTCTTCTTTCGGCTGCTCCTTTTAGGGGAGCATCCTACCCCTAGGATACTTTTTTGTCACACCAACCCTCTACATGTCCTCCTTCACAACATCTATTAACCTCCTCTGACGTCTTCCTCTTTTCCTCCAGCCTTGCAGCTCCATCTTCCATCCACTATCCCTCCTCTGCTCATGTCCAAACCATCCCAGCCTGACCTCTCTAACTTTTTCTCCAAACTGCTCGACCTGAGCTGTCCCTCTTATGTGCTCATTTCCAATCCTGTCTATTCTGGTCACTAACAGTGAAAATCTAGCAATCAGTAAAAGGAAAGAGTAAACTTAAAAATTAGAAGCTTTGGAAATGTATTATCATCTGCACTGATTCATCTATTTTACTCTTGATAAGAGTGTTATGTGTCAAAAATGCATATGTGTGATCCTGGGCCTCAAACCACAAAACCTGCATTTTCTACTGTCTGATTTCTGCACAGTGGATTTCTGCTTATCTACTTCAACATGGAGGGCAAAAAGTCAGAGTAAAATATACTATATATAAGATATATTACTTAATAAAGTATAAATGAGATATTTATTTATTTATGTGTTAATTATGAAAACTGTTTTGCCCAGTTGTTTCTTTCTATTCATCCTATGTGCTGTTTGGATAGAGAAGCTACTTGAAGGAAAATACACATGAAACAGAATCATTTAGTCTAAATCCAGAAATCATCATCCGTCTTTGAATTTTACTCTGTTGTTGTACTCCAGTCTTGTACAAACAGGCATTTTAAAAATGCCAAATATTTTTCGAAACACCTGTGAAAGTAAAACGAAGCAAACATGCCGAAAACCGTTTTCAGCAAGCTTCACTTCTGCACTGGAATTTTCTTGTCATTCAAACCACCAGTGACGTAGAAGTACCTCAGACTCAGGCTGCAAGTATTTGTGGCTCGCCTACAGCGAATTCCTCTACTGTCGCATAACATGGGTTATAATGGGTGTGGCCATTCTCTGCTGGCAAGTAGCAGCTGAGCTTAGCATATTTGCCATCTAATTTGTGCTACTTTCAGTCATGCTGGGCTTGAAGGGAAACAAAAAGGGAAAGTAGAGACATAAGAGAAGGAAATTGGATGAGACAGAGAGGGACTGAAAGGGTCATTTTGCATCTGTATGGCTCTTTAAGTAGGTGCATCTGGATCTGTACATATAGCGTGTGCATGCATGTCCTTTTCTGTGCACGATTAGAGGTTGTTGGTAGGTAACCACCTTTCCTTTAGGCTAAACTCCAACCAGCTAATGCTGGAATATCTAATGCAACATGACAGTTAGCCTGGTCTGCCCAACTGTCTCTGTGCATGGTCTAAATAGCCCTGGCAACTAAAACCAAAGCATCTCCCCACAAGATCACAGGACAGTTTTTACAGTTCAGGAAAATGAAACCAGCCGTTTTTCAGAAATATATGATCTCAGAAATAACTTTCAGTGGGGTCACAGATACAGCAGTGACTTCTTTCTGCTTTATACCTTAGTGAATTTGCACTTGAAGCAGCTGAGGTGAGATGGGGAGTGCTGCGTTACCGTTTAGCTGTGAGCAGAATGACCCAGTTGGAGACCAATAGCGCTCTGAGAAGAGACTTATTTTTTAAATGTAAGTCAGTTTTACGGTATAATTAGGAGTATAACTTAGGATAGACCAGAACAGCTCAGTGGAGAGCAAAAAAGCAGGATCACAGGAATCACACACACAAATAATAATGATAATGATAAAAAGACATATGAGTAAAGAGAGAAACAAGTTTTCTAGGAAACAGCAGTTGTGGTTGCAGAGTTCAGCTGATCAAACCTCCATTTGATTTTCTCTTATTTGCAATCACTCTCTCTGCCTATAATGCTATGCTGTTTTCACTCTCTCTCTCTCTCTCTCTCTCTCCTGGTGGATCCCATGGTGTGTTGTGCAAGGCGATGAGCTGTATGACAGAACAGCAGTAGACGAGGGCCAGAAACCAGCAGGTGGACTGCCAGGGCACAGCAGGGGTCATCTTTTCCTTCATCTGCAGCACACCGGTCCACCCCGATATCACCCCATAGTACCTTAATCTCCAGTGGACTTGCCCTTTCTTTCTTTGTCTGTCTCTTTTTCATTTTGTGCCTCTCTCCATTTTATCTCCAAAAACATAGACAAACAGAAAAAAAAAACACGTGCAGCAGTGAGGGCAGGGCCTTTGTCGCAGGCAGCCGGTTTGCTCTGTGTTACAGTGAAGGCTTACATAAGCAAACATACCAAGAGCAGCTGCATTCAAAACTGACTTCATGATGCATTTTCTCTTTTACACAACATGCACAATTACGCATAAATGTTTGCACATAGGTTACTGTAGATATTGCAAATACTGCAAACACACAAAAACAAAAGTTTTTTCTTTAGACATTTGTGCAGTCTCACACCATCTTATCACTATGTCTGATAGCAAGGCGTCACCAGAGGATGTTTCCTTGCCCTTGGTGCCTGTCTGGGCGAGACGGCTCTGACAAGGGCCCCGGATGTGAACTGAAGGGGAGGTGGGGAAAGCGACACAGATGGGAAATGAGGATGGATTGAGACAGAAAGGGAGAGAGTGATATCGGAGATGACGAGAAAGCAAGTGGAAGGGCAGGGAGGAAAAAGTAGAGAGGAAGGAACGGGGAAGGAGCAAGAAAGAAAAGGGAATCTGGAGAGGGGTAGAAAGATAGAAAGATAGTAAGCAGAACCAATCTGGACAAGCTGGTGAAATGCTTGAAAGATGGCACGTGTGCAGACATGCGCACAGCAGGCCTTCTTGGAAAAGCACCAGCCTTCTTTCTCACTTCTTTCACTGATGTATCTCATCACAGTCCCGCTTGGCTGTCCTGCTGCATCTGCCCACCCACCCACCACCGCCACCAGTCAAACATGCTGCTGGTGGTGGCACTCTTCCTTTCTGCCCAGCTCTCAGTTTTTCATTCTTCGGCTCTTCTTCTCCCTCCAGGTTCCCTCTTGTCCTTCGTGACCATTAGAGAATGCCAGCGTGATTTCTAGATGTCCCTTTTCTTAATGTGCACCCAACTTGGCTTGGAATGTGAATAGCAGCACCCACGCATTACACCTACAGGGCCTGCTTGCCCATGGAAACCCATGCCATGATGAAGCTCCCAGTTTTTGTGCTGATGTTAATGTCAGAGGAGGTCTGCAGTTGTTGAGTCAGCAGAATGTTGGCAATTTTTACACACTATGCACTTCAGAGCTTAACGACCCTGCTCTCTAACTTTATGTAGTTATTAAACACTTTTCCTCTCAAATAATACCACTCACGGTTCATTGTGGAATATCTAGGAGGCAAGAAATTTCATGAACTCACTTTTTGCAATGGTTTTGGATCACACTCAAATTGACTGAGCTCTTTAGAATGACCCATTCTTTCGCAAATGTGTGTAAAAGCTGACTGCATGGCTAGGTGCTCAAATTTATACACCTGTGATAATGGCACTGAAGTTAATGATACAGCTGTGGGGTGGTACTTTTTGTTAATACATATATACACTTCTAGAATATTACAAGTGCAGTCTACTCACTGCAGATTTGGTTCTCAAAGTTTGGAGTGGGCCCACCGCTGCGGCACAGGGCCCCTGCAGAAGCCACATGGACAACCAGGGTTAAAATACTGAGTGAAGCTCTGTTAAATGAATGATGTTTGCACGGAAAATAAACAGAGTTTGCTGACGCTACTGTGTTGACCTTTAGTTCTCTCAAATTCAGCTGATAAAAATTTGGGAGTGTGAAGTTGGGAATGCCAGAAAGAAATTTGAGAATCATTGGTCCAATGAGAGAGAAAACTAACCAGAAACCAACATTTGAGTTTACAGAAAGCATAGAAGAGAGGGCTCTGCAGTCTATTTAGTACCTCGTGTTTAAGCTGGTGAATAACTGGCTATTCATAGAAGCAGGAAACAAACTTTGATGAGTCACTGTTACTTCCTAAAGAACTAAAAACAGGCCTAGTGCAATTTCATGATCTTCTAATTATCCACACATGCACCAAAGCATGAAACCTGAAATGCAAAACAGGAAAAAAATGCTCAGTTTGTTGAGAATTAGATAACTTTCATTTCTCTGTATTATTACAGAGAGGGTTCTCTATTACAGGGAACATTTCTAGCCATATTTTTTTTTCCATCGGGATGAGTCATAATTAGGCAGTGAAAAGCCTCGACTATCTTGTTTAGTTACGCTTTCTGCTCAGATCCACGTCAGACACCACTTGTCACTCAGCTGCTGAGACTGTCAGAAAAATATTCACAAGACTCAGATGTGCTTGTCTGGAGGACGTTTCAGTGAAACAAACACTTAAATAGAACACCTGTGGCGCCTTAATCAGCTTACAGTAATACGAAGCCAGACAGGTGAATGTGGCAGGAATCCAGTGTGGGGTTCACCTCATTCAAACTCAGCCTCATACTGTAATGCTGCTCACCGTTGAGGAATCATACAAATGTGCACAGGCAGTGCAGTGCGCGACCTACTGCATCTGCTATTTGTGAGCTAGTGTGTGTGTGTGTGTGTGTATTGCCCAAACACGCACATACACTATGATCTCTTTTCTTTCCTGTAGGCACAACAAGATTATGTTGTCTATGGAAACACTATTTAGTCACCCCATCGCTAACACCCTAAACACAGCCTTACAAAACTGCACAACCAGCAGCCAAGAAGGGTGTCACTTTAAATGATGGATTACTGAGATTATTCATGTTTTCACTGCTCATATTAATGACACATTAATGCATTACTAATCTATAATAGACTGCACGCTTTTATGAAATATATCTAAAAGAACAGGGCAAGTTAAACTGTGATTAAAAAAATAGCAGTTGGGGTAGCTGTTCTGGAAAGTATATGAACAGAGTCAACATTGGGATAACAGGAGGTGTTCCATTTTGTTTTTCTACTCCTTTAACTGACACTGCATGAAAATCCTTCTCACACCTCCCACCACACTGCTAGCTAACCGATATCCACAGCATGAAACTATTGAGCGGACGAGAAGCAAACTGATATGAGCTCTTCATTAAACCTGTGCTAATGCTGCAAATATGTTTTGGCGTTATGACAATTCTCAAAGCAAAGTTGTTGCATGTGCTACGGCAATCAGTAGTTGTGATGTAACTTTTTTTTTTTTTATTTAGAATCATTGCTAATGGCTTTGCAGTTAAAAACATTACCGCATTTAGAGGGAAATTTTAGCCAAAAGTATGGTCGTGGAATACCATACAAAGTTACAAGGGTGCAAGAATGCTCTTGTACCCTTATGTCATGTGTCCAAGTAAAAATTACTGCTAAGCCACAAGCTTTTCCCCACATGTGTCTTTCTTCTGTCTAGCTGCATGTCTGGGCACATCACGGAAAGGCCTGACCCACCCAAGTCTGGATCTGACTGCCTACATGACTGCTTTCCTGAAGGGTGTGAAGGGGTAGAGAGGGGTTTGGGCTAATGGAGGGAAGAGGAGACGGACGGCACAAGGGAGGGAGGGATCTGTGGAGGAAGGGAAAATGTGGGTCAACACAGTCAAAGCCCTTTCACATGTTCCAGTCAGCTGGAATCTCGCCTCCAGTCCAAACCAGAATGTTATGTAAGAGGTTATTGATCTGCGAGAGTGCATGTTGGAAAGCAGAGTGCCAGTCGGGGCTGAGGCAGCTCTTTGGTCTCTCCACTGTAATGCTGTGACATGGTGTCAGAGTATTGCTGGCACAAACTGATCCAGTGAATATCAGATTTGTAGCTAGTATGAAACAAGAGATTTGGCTGATATTTAACCTGCTCATGTGAAAACACAGGTCTTGTCACTGTGATACTGAGAAATAAAAAGTGCCTGAGAGCGGTCTGTCAGCTCCAATAGCTACCACTCGTCGCTAACATGTCTTCACTCAAAGTCCCCCTTTCGGAGTGATGTCATCACTTTCAGCAGCCACGGTTCTGCCAACCTGTCTCCATCTATTAGCTTCAACAGTTCACATTTGGTCTTCTTTTTCTTTCTTATTTTTAGAAAGCGAGGAGTGCATTTTACTTACTATCATGGTTATTCATGCCAAGCATCAGATAAATAAGGCCGTTTGGAAAGAACAGAAGTTGGATCAGACTGTCTGAGGATAATGTGTTCCTTTTAAACCAGCAAGGCTAATCATATCAGTAAGTAGGCCTTGGCCCTGGATGTGGCAACCAAGATAAACCTTGTGGAAATGCTGTTCTCCAAGAATTCAGGCACGGCTGCACATTGCCGTGGCTTTTTTGTCCTCACATGCAAAAGGATCAGGGTTCCCTGCATGCTGTGGGGAATAGTGGCTAATGAGTAGGAGAGTGACGTAACAAGTGACACATGGACCAACGTAACCTTTTACACTTTTAAAAAAAAGTGTTATAATTGCTGCTGAGAGGTTACTGTCAGCTGTTACTGAGCATAGAAAAAATCCTCTGTGTAGTTTCCTGGTTACAGTTACATGCATGAATGTGGCTGACATCACACCCTCAACCAGCTTATGAAACTGGTGGATGTGGATCACATGAATCAATAAGGAAACAGCTGATTCCTGTTTCTGGCTTGAGTGGGTGATTCCGAAAAGGGTTCAGGGTTCAAGTGAGAACATTTCCTGGAACAAACAAGTTTAATGTGGAGAGGTGGAGAGGGCAGTGTTCACAGTACACTGACAGCACAGAGCACAACAACTAAAGATAGGGGTGCTCAAGGAACATGACACTTTGGTCCAATGTCTAATCTACTGGGAGAGGAATCGCTTTATCTACAGTTCTCATGATTTTAATGCGGAGACTGTACGTTCACCTGGTAGGACGAATAAAAAATAAATATTCTGTGAATATAGGTTTAACATGTATTACCTCTTTAGCATTACTTTAGCCTGCCCATTGTAAATGCACTGACCCCACCAACCAAGTATTTCATGAGAATCAAAGAGCTATGATTCTCTATGAGTGGGAATCACGTTGTACTTATAAATATACGATGACTGATGTGATTACCTCTTCCAACACACGGTCCCTCACACAGTCACTGAGATAGACATCACTGTTCTGCCTAATCACATTTTATGTATATGACTAAAGACTGCCCACATACATAGCCAAGTGAACCCGTAGGTGTCGTGTGCAATGGAGGCAAATTTTAATTCCTGTCTACAAGATAGGATTCAAGAATGAAGTATCATATGTATGAAGAGGGGTCCTCTTCACCAAAGAACCGAAAAGGCATCTGATTAAAACGTCACCCTTTCCTTCTCATCTCAAGCCTCATCTTCTGAACAGTTCTGTCTTTAATATACGAAAATGTGTATAAACAGGCTGCCAACAGATTAGATATGCGACCCTCTCCTCTCTGGACAGCTCACAATGAGCCAGCTAAACAACAGCAGCTGCTTGTAAGCTAACATTATGCCAGGTAATGTTAGCTTTCCCTCTGATAAACAGTTTGAATACATTCTCACATCGTATGAGAGTTTATTCGCTAAGTGTCTGAGTCCTACAGTTCAATTTAATTCAATTTTATTTATTCAACGCCAAATCACAACAACAGTCGCCTCAAGGCACTTTTTATTGTAAGGTAAACCCTACAATAATACCTACAGAGAAAAACCCAAGAATCATATGACCCCCTATGAGTAAACACTTTGGCGACAGTGGGAAGGAAAAACTCCCTTTTAACAGGAAGAAACCTCCGGAAGAACCAGGCTCAGGGAGGGATGGCCATCTGCCACGTATGATTCAGTGCAGAGAGGTCTATTATCACACTTACAGTGTTAGAAAGTTAGCGCTGGGTAGTAGCAGCTAACAAAGGCTAACAATAGGCTAACAATAGCAAACACAGCAGCTAACAGATGCAGCAGAGCTTACTCGCAGAAAGGATATCCTCAATCTGCAACACCTAACCTCAGTATTGAGTCATCAGACAGAAGTGAACTTCATTGCCTCATCATCTTGTGGTGGACTAATTTCACAAAAATTTGGATCATACTGAATAAAAAATTTAGTCTGTTTTTAAAATCTTGGTAATACTTTGCTTCTAAACGGAGGATTATCTGGGTATGAAACACATGCAATCACACTCCTTGGATAGGCTTTTTTTTTGGCAACCAAACTGATGACCATTGAAATGTTCACCTCAAGGCTTCAAAATGTTATTTCAGAAACCAATGAGTGATGTCACAGTATGCACCAACTTTTTACTCTCTCTATGATTCACATCAAAAACAGCCATTCTGTCAGATGCTGCTGGAGCTGTATGCACCAGTTGTCTTTTGGCAGCCTTTCCACGATGCACCTGCTGCGATGGAAGGGTCGTCTTCTAAAGTTTCATTCGACCGATTTAATGCAAGTGGTGGTGGAGTGACAGCTGATTTAGACTTCTGCGGTGATGTTTTGTAGAGCCCACAGCAAAACCTAACTGGCCAGTGCCATGACCAACATATTTGTCTCTAAAGTGTTTCTACTTCTTTGTACATTCCCTCAAATTACGTACAGGAATTTGCTGATATCTGTGATTCCTTAAATTGAGACTACAATTTTTTTTCTCTCACTGTTAAATTAAAAAACTACAACAGAAAAAGGCCAGAATTGCATAATTAAGAGTACTAAACAGGCCAATCACATTCTGTTACCAAATATAACACATTTCCAGGGAGGTGGACGTCAGGTTATGTTAAAAGTTAGCATTTATCCCCCAGCTTCATTGTGCTAATGTGTTTATATTATGCTAACCATAGCTCTGTAGCTAGCCACCACCTAGCACATCGTTTCATACCAGCTAGCCCAACTTCAGTAACCCTACAAACGCCACTGCTGTTTAGTTTTCTGTCATCATTTATGAAAGTGATACCAGAGCTGTAGAGTTCAATTTTTTAGAAATCTCTCAGTCAGAACATGGTATATCATCTTTAGACAAAAACTAGCAAGCTAACTCCCTGTTAACTTCTAACTCCATTAAACTTCATAAATCCTGTTTCTCATGGATGCCTGGATGTTAATATTCATGGTTTCACCTGGTAGAGCAGCCACATTGATCATTTTATTAAAGATGAAAGAATTTAGACAGTTTTTAACTCTCAGCGATGCTACATTGTTTGTTTGGACCTGGAAATGGCTAATGGCATCAGACTTGAAGACTGGAATGGGCCTCAGAGGGGTTTTCAGTTACAGTTTACAGTGTAGATTTAACACAGAAGTATAAATTCCCTGTTAGTCACAAGTTTGTCACCCTGGAGTATGCCATTTGTGTCCCATTTGAGAGTTTTGTGCTTTGAACTGCAAAAATACTTCCTGATCTTAATTGTGATCTCTGTCAGCAAAGGATTATGTCTTGTATTGTCAGAGTAAAACTATATAACATGAAGTTGTTAACTATGCCTTTAAGAGGCCCATTGTCCTTTTGCAGTTATAGCTGGGATGCTGGAAGTGACTACACTTACTGAATTACTGTAAGAAACTGTTCCACAGTTCACACATACACACACAAATATATATAAATTTGACCCCGTGTCTTGTCACTGTGGTGTGCCCTGCCACGCCAACAAATACAGGCCTGACCAGAACAATACTCAGGAGTATTCTTCTCCTCTGGCCTAATGGAAGTTTCCACTACTGCTCACTGATCTGAATACTGCACAATACTTCTCCCTGTTACAGAGCAGAGAGGAAGAAGGAACAGTGCCTGACTGAATCATAATGTGGGTCATTCAATCTATAACAGAGTTGAAAGAGCCAACTCATTATCAGCTGTGAATCTTTATGCGAGCGTGAGGATGACTTGCCTGGTCATATTTGAGGAAACAGATTATAGGGAAGCAGATGAATTAGAGTCTTACTGTGGGAAATGAAAACCACCTTTAGAGAGTAATGCTCCAGAGAGTGACTTAAAATACAAACTAGGTCAAAACTAAATTAACAAATTTCATGACATGTGGTCCATTCATAGGAATTATTAATGCAACTGTAACACAGTGAAGTTAGGTGAACAACAAGTTTATGCGGTAAAGTCTCCTTCTTTATTCCTGCTTTAAAAGAAATACAACAATATAGATTTTCCTGACAATTTAGGAGACTTCTTACTTTTATAATCGATTACCATGTTACAGGCACTGCCTTTTTTAAAAAAAAAAAAAATCAAGGAATATTTGGTAATATATAAATCACATGTAAATATACAGTAGGCATTTTCCATAATTCAGTTTTATTAGTTGTGGATTCTGGCATTCTGTGCTTTTTCAGAAAGGTGGGTGTACGCCTCCAGTGTAATGTTTTTCTTTAATAACAACCTTGCAGAACAGCACGGGCCACATACTTTCAGGATCTGTACCAGAGGGAGTGAACACTTGGACAGAATTTAAGTGCATTTTTCACCTTCCTTTGGAGGGCCTGAAGTCTGCATGCTGGCCCTTTAAAGCACTGCAAAGTGTCATCTCACACGCACCCAACTTTGCTGAGTCATTGGGTTCAGACTGCTTTTGTAACCTCCACCCAGCAGGGCTTCTCATTGGCTTCAGTCTCCACACGGCACTCCACGTGGTTGGCTGCCAGCACTACTAATCAGTTTCTTTTCGCCAGAAGCCTTTCTTAAAGCGGCAGAGGTACTCCCCTCGTTCCCCTGTGACTGATGCATAACTGACATCTGTTTGAGAGAAACAGATCCCAGAACTCCATAGGAATTTAGCTTTGGGAAGCTTGGGAAGAGGGAAGCTGTGTGGTAAAGATGAGGGATTAGGTGGCGGAGCACTGGGAGAAAAAAAATCAGGGACTGGGGAGGAGTCAGCATCGTGGCATAAAGACAGATTAACACGTGACACCTTTGACATTTAACCAACCAACAGTGAGGTCAATGACCACTAAAATAGTTTTATTGAGTCATTATATATAATATAAAACTAAAAAAGGGATGCAACACCTGTAAAAGTGATACCTGGTGTTTCAGCTCTGCTGACACTTTGATTCAAAGAATAAACTGTACTGCTGATATGGACGTGGAACAAATTATTTTATATTGGTAACCAACTGATTTAAAATATGACAGTGTGTCACATTTTCATGACACTTTGCTGGCTCTAAGACACATGATCTGTCAATGGGACCTTGAAAAGAGAAATGTACAGTAGGCCAGTGTTGTCATTTCTATGGGATTTAATGTGCAGAACATGCAAACCAACCTTTGAATCTACTGTCTACAACAGTATAACAACATGAGAAAATATTAAACAAAGCCAAATAACAGTTAAACGGTACTTGGTTTGTTCACGACAGAACCTTTCACGTGCTAATGTCTGTACCGTATGCACGAAGAAATACTGCCTTTTGGCAATACTATAAAGCAGTAACCTCAAACTCAGCACTTAGGGCTCAGCTATACACGCTCCAAGTTTTAAGTGGATCAAATGAATGGCTGACGAGACAGGTGAAGAACACGAAGGTACCATTTACCATTCTAACTCCATGTTCTCCACAGAGCGATACCTACTGATTACAGCAATCTCCTGTATTTTCATCTAGAGCCACTCTAATAGTGGTATTTTTGGTTTGCAGCAGAGATCTGTTAGGTCGGTTGCCATTAAATCTGTGGAGGAAATTCATGCTGGCCAGATAAATTCTACCATATTTTAGCACCATCACCAAGTCACATATTTATTTGTACAAACCCAAAACCCAGCTAAGGTGATGCCATTTGCATTACATTTAGTTGCATGACTAAATGTTAGCATACTACCATGATTAGCACAGATGGCAAACATGGACAGCACTGTTCCTGCTAATGGAACCAACATCGTGACTTTAAAGTCTTCCATTGCTACTGACTTAAAGGATTTTAACATCAGTCACACTATTATGTAACAACTGAGCAATAATACAAACATAAATCAGTGAAATAATAACATCATCATGCTATAGTTACCTGGATCCCTCTGCTATATAACTGATGCACAGTTTTGTGAACAATAATGCTTTGATTCTGAATGAGAGCGATTGCTTGTTTCTCTGCAGTCCCTCTCTCTTTAAACCCTCTGACTCATGGATTCAGGCTCTCAATTTCATCTGCAAGACAGTCTTGCTCGCCCAAAGCAGAAAAGTCCCTCCCCTCCACCTGTTGATGTGAGTGACTATACGCAGTGTTCTGCTTTGAAAAGCAATTACTTGGCTTGAAGAGTCCCCAGATTGCCTCCTTGTCTGGCAGAGGTGCCAATTTCTTCTTGAAATCTGTTTAACACAGGTGTTTATGTACTTCCCTTGCAAGGCCACAACTAAAGAAAAGAGGAGGGCGGTCAGAGACAGTAGACAGGAGGACGTAGATTATTCATATGAGAAAGGCGATATCGTCACAGCAAATCACAGTATTGTTCTCACGTCTGTGCTGTGTGTTTCTGAGAAACAGGAAGCAGCATTATTATTATTTTTTTCTTTTTTTACTTAAAGACGTCAGAGGTTAGTCAGATGATGCAGGTCCTTTTTTTTCATTGTCACAAACAATGCTGATTCAGTCAGGCTCAAAATTCATAAAGTAACAGAGAATATGCTAGAGCTTGATAGACAAATAGATTATGTTTGTCATTGTTTGTCAGAGTAGTGCAACAAAGGTACAGTATGTTGAGGTCATAAAAAATACAGAACACTGAATAAATAAGCAAGAAAAATATATGCAAATGTGCATAATATATAAAAATATATAAGTTATAAAGTAGATAGATAATATTTATTTGATTTAGGTTACATGCAACAAGTTATTAAAGAATGGCAGGATGAAGGAAGGATATGACATAAAAATGACATAAGTGTTCATATTCTTCTTCTTCTACTAATCACATAAAAGCACCGAAGTGCTTTTATGTGATTAGTATAAAATTCTACAAATGTAATCGCTACGTGGACCAACGTATTCCACCGTTTTTTGTACCATGTAAGAAAAGCATCCTCAGTTATATTCATCACTCTGTGTAAAGAGAAAACAAAGTGCAATACTCGAGAAAATCAAAGTGTTCAAAGTATTCCATCCATTTCAAGTGTTAACAGACTGAGCAAAATATATTTATCCACATAAAACACAATCAGCTCAGCTCAGGTAAACAGTCATGATTGTTACCTGTGGTGTGGCTTTATGTGCGGTTCCGTGTTTACTTACAGGTAATGTTTTCACACCGGTTTCATGGCTTAGCAGCCAAGATGTGTTTGTGTGTCTGAATACGGACTCGAAGGCACGACCTGCCGTGATGGGTTTAAATAAACTGGCAAAATATGAAGAAAAGGCAAAAAGAAAAACTGTGTTTGCTCCCAGAGGTAAGAGCCACTTCACAGTGTGGACTGAGACCATGTGAAAAGACTGAGGGCAGGAAGGATTGGTTTCCTGAGTGATGTGTGGCTGTGGAGTGTTTCTGTCCAGCTTTGTGAATGCACCAACATAAATTCAGTCAAGGGGTAAAAAGCTGTGTCACTGAAGCGGCACTGTGCTGCTCCAGTGTTACAGCAAAAGGGTCGGCAGGTTGTTGCCTTCGATCTGCATAACCCCACTTCTCTGAGCCTCAGCACAAAGAAGATTTCTGACATGACTGTAAACATGAGCATTCTTCTGTTTATTCAGTGACAGGTAAAACCAGGTAAAGGCTCACTCCTAAAATCCATGATAACATAGGACGGGATGCCGGTGCAGCATGAGCACACAAGCCCCAGTGCATTAAAAAGTCAAGAGCGAATTCACTTAAGATTTGGTTCTTCTCATGCGTGCACTGCAGTGGCTTGAAAGACTTCAGGTATCTTCAATTATGCATGTCCACGGCTTGTTCGTATCAAAGACTCTCTATACCCTCTTTTGTATTTAAGGAACGAATAAGCCTTTCATACTGTACCCGGACAGTAGCTAAGGCTCTCAACAAACTTATGTAAATTACATCATCTGCATTTTAATTTCACCTTCAGCCCTCGAGAGAGAGAGTTGCTTCCACAGCTGCCACACAAATGTTTCTTTTTTTCTTTCTTTTTTTTTATCCCATTTGAAGGGAAAATGTTGCACATTCCATTCTCTTTTCCAAATGTGGAATTGTGACTTCAACAAGCAAGCCTCCAATTGAGGTTTTTTGTCCACGAGAAGTGCAATCACTTATTTGGCAGTAGAGCCCGATTCCTGCTCAATTCAAAACCACAGGAATGCTGTGTTTGCTTAAAAAAAAGAGAACACTGGACAACATTTTCTTTGGAGGTTTCGTTTGTTTCAATGTCAGTTTTACGCATTTTCTGTACAGAGACTTCTTATAGGACTGCCCGGATATGAAACATAAGGAAAGGGGTTGGGCAGTGGGGGGTGGGGGGAAGGGTGGCGAGTACCATTTCACTGCCTCATTTATTTAAGGGACATTATATCAACACCGCAATAACTGCCAGGAGTTCAAGCCAATAAACTCAAGTGGTAATTCTGGTGCCTTATGGGAACACATAAAATAACACATTGCACAATAAAACCCCAAATCTAAAGGCATTTTAAATGCATAAGCAAGTACAACGCTTTCAGTTGCAGAAACCAGCATTAACTACATGGTGAAATTGTCATTCTCCACTCAAATCAGCTTATCACGCTATAGTAATAAGTGTCTTCATGCAACAGACCTGATGCATGACCCTATTAACCTTGAATCGGACACGTGACAGAGTGAGAGGTATGCACATGTATACATACGAATAATGCTATATGATGGAAAGATATCTGACTTGTATAAACAACCGCGACTCTGACACTTGGTGTGACACACATGCTGAAAATAACAGTAATTACCACTTGACTTTATGAAGTGCGGATTGGTAACCTGTCATCAGCTACAGTAAGAAGTAAGTGAGAACATTTTGTTTCTCCGCTTGTCTATAATTTCAATTTCATCTATGGCTTAGTGGCGTAAAAAAGTTCCTCGCAGTTCACACATAATACTTACCAACACCTAATAGGTCCGGGGATAAAACGCCTCCCATGGGCGGCTGTAATGTCATTGGCCGCTGTCTCTAGCGCCCGCCTTAGTTCTCACAGAGATTTGTGTTGCTATTGGTCGAAGAGCCTGACCGTCATCGTACGTACACTGTGGTCATCAGAGGTGAGTTTTCCGGTTCTTGTCTGATTGGTCGCTGGCGGGTGTTGACGTCACAGCCCTGCCAGCTGATCGGAGTGAGAAGCCGGTTTGAAGAACGGAGTTGGACCGGAGAGAGAGACCGGGGAGGAACCTCGAGGAGCAGCGAGAAGCATGGGGTGGGACCGGACAACCGGATACACAGATTGGATCGGGTTTTTTGGTGTTTTATTTTTTTGGTAAAGGTTTAAACGTTAACACAGGAGTGCAAAAAGCGACCGTTTAAGCGGGTTAAAGTTGAGGGCTTTCGCGTCACGTCGAAACCTCTGGAAGTGTCACAAAATTGATTGAGAGTTAAGGTGTGGCTGATGGTTTCTGTAAGGCTCCTGCGCTGACAGAAAAGCAGAAAAACCGAGTGATTCCACTCGAGAGTATTCAGTCAGGAGGTGGGGAGGGCTGAGAGTACACATCTACCACATCTACCAGTCATTTTCATTAAGGATTATATTACATAACAAATGTAATGCCATTTGATTTGCGCACCTTTCCGCTTAAATCTCCCACGGTGGCCGCGATTGATTTGCAGACCGTTGCGCAGTTAAGGAGTTTTTTTTGGAGGGTTTAGGGTTTTTTTCCGAGCGGGTCGTTCTGGTTTCATAAGTCTGAGAAACGTAACGGACGTGGCAACTTTACAGTAGCCAGCCCCGCTAAATGCCACAGGCAAACTGGGCGTGTGGGGAGGAGGATGAGGTGGAAGGGCGAGGAGGAGGAGGGGGGGGTGAGGGAACAGTCCGAACAGAGTCTAATAATCCTCAAATCTCCCCCAAGCACGGCGCAAATTGCGCATATTTGTCACAGTACGGCCACATTGACGCGCACCTCGGCGGAACCAGAGGATTGAGCTGAACTAAAGTAAGTGCGACTGTCAGATACGTTTTTTGCAAACTTTTTTTTCAGGCGGAGGTGACATTTAGAGGCTACAACCATTAAAGGCATTTCATCGGGTTTTATTGTCTTGTCAGTAGGAAATGAAGACACGTAACTATCCAGCAGCCACTGAAGGTGGTTTCTCGGTTGGTGACGCCTGTGTACATTTAAATATATATATAAATATATAAAAATATATATTTACTGTAGTTGTTCGTGACACAGCCCGAGGATAGACTGCGATGGAGCGGGTGTGTCTTTGCCAAGCCTGACGTTTGCCCGCTGAATAGACAGATCTCTTGCTGGAGAGGAGAGGAAATATACGAGTTGCTCTTTATGTTACAGTAGTCTGTTTGACTTGTCAAAGACAACCGAGGAGTCATTCCTCGGTATTATAATGCGTTTATATCACAATAACGCGATCGTAATTGAGTGCACAGGCAGTCTGACCCCGTGTAGTCTAATTAAGATAAGCTTTAAGTCCAGGGGAAAGAGTGAATTCCTCAAGGCCCCACCCTTTGCAGCTCAACATGGATGTGAAGAGTAACCCCACCACCACCACCTCTCTCTCCCTCCCTCCCTCCCTCCCTGAGCGTCATTCATTTCCCCGTTCAAGCTTGTATTATGCTGTTTTTTCCCCCCTCTTCAGTATCTCCAGGTGTCCACGGTAGATCTTCTTGTTTTAAAAAGACTTTTTGAGCATCGCGGTTGGTTCTTCTTCCAGGATTCTCCAGAGGTTTTAATAAATTGAGGTAAGACTGGACTGTTTGAGAGTCAACCTGTGGAATTCTCGAGTTTGTCATGAAGTCATGTAGCTTATCCATTGTGACATGTCTGGGCGTAAGGAGGTTTTTATCTGTCAAGACTTTTTTCTTTCTTTCCTTCTTTCTTGTTGCTCGCTTCCCTTTTTTTTCCTGGCATCTCTGACTCTCACCCTGTGACCATCAACCTGTTGCAAGTTTAGCCATTCTCTGTACTCTGACCTCCATTTTCAAAGAATTCTAGTGGCAGGGATTATGTAATCTTAAAGGCAGTCTTCACAGTCCTACTTTTGGTTAATCCAATCTTAAACATTTGAGCATTCAGGATGGCAGCGTGGTTAAAGAACTGTCCTTTCAAACCTCATATTCTTCAGTGGAAAACTGCAGTGTCTGGTTATAATTTGATAAAGACTGGCTACTGAGCTGTAATCCACGAGCCAGTGGCTTTTTCTACCTGCATCCAATCTGTGCCGGCTATGCGACAGCTCAGACCTCGTCGTCCCTGATCTTTGCGAGGCTTAGAACTCCCGATGCATCACTTGACCTCGTGCAAATCACGGCCATTTCTGATGGCGGATGGCTTGCCTTTTTTTTTTTTTTTTTTTTCGCTGCTTATGTTACAAAGGCCTGCTCCAATGCTGACAAGCTCATATAGCCGAATTGCATATTATAAGAATGTTATTCATCCAGTTATATACTGTGTCTTAGAGAAAATGTTTTTATCAGGGTGGAGATGCTCTGGAAATGCTTGTTAGTTGCATCAGCCTGCCTTTTCCCCAGGAGTAGCCAGTCCTGCTGTAACTATCCTCCCTTTGCCTATGAACAGTGAATTATACATGAAGCTGCAGGCAGGGCCAGAGTCCAGTGCCACTGGACACATCTTGATTTAAGGACGCAACCATTTGAATGCCAAGACTTAGGGCAAAATTTTAAGAGACTTATCCTTTACTGTAATAGTTCCAGTGCATGTCCCACCCACACTCTGGGCAGGAAGTGCCGTGCTAGAACTAGTTTCACATATAGGAGCGTGATAATGTATTTACAAGGCCTCAGTGACCTGAGTTACAATGACTCATTGTGAGTGTTTTTAACATTAGTACCCAAAAAGGATGTGAAAATGTTGTTATTGTTAGAAGAGTCGCACTGAAGTCAGGAGACTGCATAAAGTATGGCCCAGACTCAAAGTTCACATGAAAGTAGCTTACCTGACAGCCTCTGTAGTCAGTAAATAATCATTTTGAGGAATATTTGTGAAGAATTAAACTGTTGTTTCGATGACAACCTTGTTTTTCTGCCCTCTTTCTCCTTTTTCTCCCCTTTGCCATCCTGTATGAATGTTTGCTTTGTCTGGGCTCTGATCGTTTAGCCGCTTTGGATTTACCTATGTCTGTGTGCCTTAGTGGTTAGCCAGCACAGTCATTATTTCCTAGATTTGATTAATACAGCCGTCCAGCCATGACGTCTGTTACTCCACTCCTCAGAAACGACACGTAACAGGGAGACAGACAGGATCTGATGTGTGTGCCAGTAAATTTTTTTTTTTGCGATCTTTAATCTAGAGTCAAATGATAGGTCAATGTGAAAGTCAGTACTTTGGGCACATATGAAAGCATTTATCTTTGCATATTTATCATATTTTATGAAACTGTGTGTATGCTTGTGGTTTGGTAAACTGGGAGGGGTTTGCCTGACAACAAGGCCTTTACTTTCCAAAATGCCCACAGACAGATCTATAAACGCTTTGCATCACCCGCGTTCTTGACGCGAAAACGAATAATAAAAGTGTTATTTGATGAGTCACTCGTCCTCTGCTTACTTAATCTTATGAGTGACCGGCCCGTCAAGTGACTTGTGTAACTGGGCAGGTCTGACTTTTTTCTGTCGCTGAAGGCCAATCAAAGAGGGGAGGATCTGCGGTGGATTTGTGGTAGCTGCAGTAAGGTTGCGCATTTTTATGGCCACGCCCAGACAACCTCAGTGGGCTAACTGTGACTAGCTCAGAGCAATTTATGACAGACCTTATGGTAAATGTCGCATATGCAATTTTAAGAGGGTAACAAGTGTAGAAATTGTAAGTGGGTTGAAAGAGTGAGTGTGTTGGGATATTTAAGAGAACAGGTGTTGCCATGCTGTACGTAGGTGCGGGTATGCATGGTCTGATTGAAGGACAGATGCACTCTCTTTCTCTGATTGCATGTGCACACATGCACTGCCCCAGGATGAGTGGGTGTATGCAGCATGCTGAAGTCTGGCATAGAGTAGTTGATGATGCAGCTTTACCAGTATTCCAAACATGTCCCAGAATAATATTTTAACTGCCTCATATGGAGAGATGTTCACTGCTCTTCGGTGTGTGGTTTACCTGATGGGGTAACAAACACAAGTACCTGCTCACTGGATCTCCACAAAATTCATAAAACTAGTAGTTTTGTCTGTGTGTGCAGAAATATACGAACTTACTTTAGTTCACCTAGTAAGTTAGAAATACTAAGCTCAATCTTTTTAAGCTTAAAATGGATGGTCATCCATGATGTGTGTGTGTTTCTTCACATAGGGATTTCTTGCACAAATCGTTTCTGGTTCAGTTTGTCACACTTTTCTGTAGGTGACCTAATTAAAGAATATGACCATTGTGCTATATAGCTTTAGCACACATAGAGGCGGATGTAGTAGCCCGAGGGATTAGATAAACTGCAAAAGAAACTACAGCCGTCTTTGTGCAGAGAGCTAAACGAAGCACCAGTGTGTGCTTGGGTTGGCCCATATATATCTCATATTTTGATTGAAGAGGCTTAATAAATTCCACCCTCATGCTAGCGTAGGCTAGGCTAACCTAAAGCTGGGTTGAGATTATTTTAGGCTGAAGAAACGCAGTAGCACACCTAGCTTTGGGCCCGTCTATGCAGGGCCAGCAATGAGGAGCGGTGGGCCTCTCGGCAGACCGGCTGGAATGTGAACCATATGTAAGAGGCATCCCAAGAATGCAACTCGGCCTCGCTGAACTGACCAACCTAAAGACGCTGTGAGAGCGGAGCAGGATAAGGAGGTGGAAAATGAGGATGGAGCAAGGAAAGCACGATAGAAATGAAAGCTCAGTAGATAGACGACGAGAGGCGAAGGATGCGAAGAAGAAAAGCTTCAGGAAAAATGTGCTGCATGTTATTTATTAGGCAAAAGATTACTTTAAATCACATTCAATACAAAAAAATTGGGGTGTATAAGATGGCACCACAATGCATTTGAAAATGAGTTACTTGCTGTGGTGCAAAAAGAAGAAGAAAACTAACTAGGAACAAACCATTTCTAAAGGTCATTATTTATTTTTTTGCCATTTTAGTTTATTTCTCAAATTTTGCATTTTGGTCAGACAAAACCATCTCAAGTTTTCGGATATGTAAATGGCTCTTTTAGCAATTTTGCTTTGCCTAATTACACAGTTATGGTCAGATAATTAATGAATATAGATTTTATTTATTTATAGAGTGTGACTATATTTAGAAATCTAATCATTTCTTTGCGTCTCAGTCACACCCCATGCGTGGTGTGTTGTTTGTGGGGATTAAGGAAAACACTGTAAGGAACTTGTGACTTGTCAATTTTTGCTCTTTTTCATTTGAAATGTAGACAGGAGGAAGAATTGATAGGAGAGTCAGGGAGCTGGAAACGTAACAGTGTCTTGCTTATTAAATGCCTCAAAATGCCATGATGCATGTAACTTGGATAAAAACCAACCAGCCTGAAACTAAATGGTCGTTTTTGAGTAAATGTGTCAGTAATTACAGTCTAGCGAGGCAGCCTACCCCATTAGTAGAGGCCTCATTTAAGACTTAAAGCTGCTGAATACTAATGTTATGTCTAATGTCTGTAGTAAACACCTGTACAGAGCAATAGGGGATGGGTGACTCTTGCAAATGAAACGTGGATGGGTGTTATCATGCAGGTTCAGAGCTGTGGTTCCTTCTTTCTGTGGTGTCCGAGCACCGTGATCTTCCAGCTCACTAACCCAGGGTGAATGTCTCTTTCTAGTCTCTGTTAGCTTAGCACACTGTGCTCTTAGGCTATTTGGGTACAGCTGGGGCCAGAATGGCAGGAAACACACCCACACACAGATACACACACTTATACAAACATTCTCATTTTTTTGAGTCTGGCACACCCCGGTCATGCCCCCTCTCTCTCTCTCTCAAACACACACACACTGTCACACATATGCACACACACCCTGCTTGATAGAGTGTGATGAGCTAGTGGTTAAATGGTTTTAATCTAATGTTTTTATCTATTTTCATCTAATGAAAAATTAAAGTTATGATATCTGGACTTAGATTTTTCCTTATGACATCTACCTTGTACAACATTAGTACTAAAAGCCTTTGTTGCGCTAATCTGTAGCTCGAGACAAAACATTAGACAGTTAGTACATTTTCATCTCTGCACAAATGTGAGCTGTAGGGTTAAAGGTCAAGCTATCATCACATGAATGGCCAATCAAATTGACCCCGTGACTTTTTAAAATGTATAAATGACTTAATAGAGAAGTGTCCACGTGAATGGCTTTTCCTTAATGCTCCCTTAATAACCCTCAGTGTTTCACATCAGCACATTAGAAACCATGTGAGCTAACATAAAAAAATCATGACATTAACGCCACTCGTTCCTTATGAGAATTAACAAATTAACGACAGGCTGTAAGCAATGCAGCTTGTTGGCATGGCTACTGCTAGCGGCGGTTAAGTCAACGCAGCACCCAGCGGTTCTGAATTGAACCACCTGGCCTGTCTTGGGAAATATCTGCAAGTAAATGATAACAAGAAGTCATTGCCAATGAGTAAGACAATGAGCCAAAGCCTCAAAAGTTACTAAAGTGCTGCTGTGCGAGACGGTACACACTAATTCATTTAGTTTATGAATTTGTGACAATTGGAGGCTGTGATGATGGTAGGACGATGTTCTCCTGAAAAAGAAAAGTTCCAAGCAGATTTATTTTAAAAACACATGACAATTAAATGTAACCCAGTTCATTTTTAATTCTCTGAACCAATCTTACAGCTAACTACGGCAAATGTGAACGTGCACAAAACTTGGAAATCTTAGGTGGCAAGTCGGAAGCCCGGAGCAGAAAGAATATCAGACTTGCACCCAAAAGCTTACCATAAACAGTTCTCCAAATTAAAGCTGTTGGTGCTCTATATTTAAATAATGATTTTCTTTTTCAGGACTACTTCATGTTTCAGAGTATAATCATGTGTAAATACTAATACCAGAACTTTCTTTCTTTCTTTTCCTTATTTGTGTTCAACACATCAGTCTCCATGTTTGGTGCCTTTTACAACTTCAGCTTTTCATCTTCTTTTATCTTCTTAATAGATTATTTCTGCCTTTATTGTAAAGCTGCTGAAGAAGTGATCTTGAAATATGAAACGTAAAAAAAAGGGTCCCTCCTGCTCACAGCATTTTCGCCCATGTGGTTTAAACCCTAGCCCCCTGAGCCATCGGGTCATCCCTGCTGTGTAGCTTCCTTATTAACTTAATGCAAGTTATAAATATCTTGTGATGCAAAGTTTTAGCTTGAAGGATGAAGCAATCACCTTGCAGAACAACCTAGTAATATAACACCGGTAAGTCTCGCAGGTTCAAGAGTGCAGGGTCACAGGTCTGACCATTTAATGTGACATTTTTGTAAGCTGCAGAGCACCGTGCGTCTGCTTGTCAAAGTAAATCTCATAGAATCGTTACCGAGATGTTATATGGCATATTTCAGTCTTCTGAGCCCTTTTCTGCTCCTCTTTAGAGAGGATGGTTGGGATGAAGCGATGATACTGAGGAGATTCTCTGGATTCACACCGTGCATGGGCAGCTGCCACTTCTTATTCATTTGCCCGACAGGCATTTCCTGTCTTTCAGCGCGCTAACTAAACTGCTAGTTGGAGGGGGAGGGTGATAAAGGATATATATGTATATACGGAGAGAGACACACGGAGAAGGGGTGAATTCATGGGGACTACAGAATAAAGGATGGGCACAAACCGAAACATAGGGAGAAACAATGTAGTCTTTGACATACTTTGTCCCAGTTGTAGGAAGCGAGATGACAGCCAGAGGAAGCACACAAATCTTTTCTTTATGTTGGCTGTCTTTGCCCAGTGTTCACACCCCGACTTCCACCCCTCTGTTTCTGTGTCTCACTGTGTGAGGATCTGTCACTCGACTCTGTGTCTCCCGTTCTACTTCTTTTTTTATTTATTTACTTTTTTTTCCAAAGGGTGATTCGATTTGACCCTCGGTGTCCTTCACAGGGATCTTGCATCAGATGTGCGCACGCAGATTTGAAGTCACGCTGCATCACCGTCTTATCCGCGCATGGTAGAGACGCCATATTCTGTGTATATACTCTGTGACGCATACCTCTGTTCTTGCTCGCAGACTGCCGTGTTCACATGCATTCCTGGCTCCAGATGCTCTCCATTAAATCCTGTAAAACACACAGCGGGACTTCACTGGAAGGGCCGCTTCCTCTTCCTCTTTCCCACCTGCGGACTTCCTGTCAGTTGACATCACCTCTTCCTTAAATAAATACCATACTCCGTTTGAAGGAAGTCAGCGCATTTCCAAGCTGTGCTCACTGGATGAATGAGGGTGGCAAAATTTTACAGCCACGTGGATAATGACTGTGGTATAATTGCTGTCAGGTTGTTGAATCTGTGGGGTCTTTTTGGTCCTTTTAGTGTGTGTGTGCGTGCTTGTGCGTGTTACACCTATTGTTTCACGGGACATACTGTTAATGCTATGCAGCTGAACCAGATAGAACCTATGAGGAACATGTTAGCCTTTTATGGGGCTTCAGTTCACTTTTAAAGAATGCCTGTTTTCTACCAGCGGAAGGTGTTCCTCCACCCACAGCTGTAACTAGTTTCATTTTGAATCATTAATTCATATTCAGATAAACATCAGCCATGTGCACAAAGAGTGATTATACAATATAGATCCACATGCACATGCAATTCACTCACACACTGCAGTATCTAGTTGCATCTCATAATTTAAAGTGTGTGTGTTTCTGCACATAGGGAGAGTACAAGCTGGTTAGACTTCCATGGATCCCACCCCGCCCTCACCCACCTAGCCTCATGCATGTATATGTTTACTTACTAAAATGCATTATACATATAGGTTATCCTCCTCCTGTACTCACCAAAGAATATTCCAGTCTTTCGTGGTGATTTTGATAACCCAGGAGCACGAAGGAGAAACCTTTTCCGACAGGGTGCTAGTGTTAGCTTGCATCTCTTCCGGAATTACGCTTCAGTGGCATTTGTGTATGTGCGTGCTTGTTCATGGCTTTTGAAATTCTTTCCCCCTTCACTAATCCAATTCAGAGCTGTAGGAGGAAAGCACTGGCAAATATATTGATCCACTACTCACTTGAAAGCAATTTGTCATGGCCTTCAGAGAAGGATTAAGGGAGGTGGGGGTGCACATATGATCGAGTGCAGACCGGTCCAAACGGTGACAGTGATACAATAGGCCAACGGGGTGTGCACGTATAGGAGGTTAGCGTGCACACTGGGGAATGCAAAATATCTTCAAACACCTTTTGTTCCTAATGGGTTGGCCTATTACCTTAAATGCAAATTTTAAACTCTCAGATGACGGTTACAAACATGGACTGTGTTTGAATGCCTGGGTGTAGTACGTGTGACTGACTGTATCTTACAAGAATGAGCTCAAGGTGGGCTGATTGAGAAATGCCAGACTGTGCATTACCTGCTGTCATTTATATGATAGAGTATGAGGAAATTCTTCAGTGGATACCAGTAAACACATGTTTCAGATCATTTTTGTGGCCTACGCTGACATTTCCAATGTTTGCTGCAGTAGAAATGGTAACTTCTTCTTTTAAAGCAACCTGCAGAGCATTCCTCTCAAAACTATGGTTAATTGTAGAGGACAGGCTCCCTGTAATAAAGACCACAAGCAGTATTGTGACTTTTTTTTCAAGTATTACATTGTTATTTGGAGAGGAAAAAACTGGACTTGAATGTGTGCAATTGTTATACTGGCAATGAACTAATTGTTCTGGGGTGTGCCGTAAGTTTGCTGTAATAAAACTAGCATTTGAGTTTCTGCCAGGACTGCAGCTTTCAAGAGAAAATATTTTAGATGACTACGATTCCAAAAAAAGACGAGGGCTTGATCCTGCTTGTAAAATGGATATAGTTGATGCTTTTGGAGGACAGATAAGAGGCTTGCCAGAATCTGTTGCACAGCTGCTCATGTCCTCATAACACAGGAAGCACCTGTATAAGATTCTCTTGCTTCCTATATAGGAAGCCTTCATGGTATACTTAGCTGTAGCATTAGGCTTCCACCTACATTGGACGTAAAATCTGCCTTAAATGCTTGTGTGGTGGTTTTTTGTATCCTCGTTTTAGCCTTTTGCTGTTTCGTCTTGCAGGAGAAACATTTAGCATCAATTCCCACTCGTACCCCTGACAGTAAAACTGTTCAAATACCACAATATGGACTGGATTCGTTTTTGCAATTCATCTTGGATAAGAAATGGCATTTCTGGAATGATTCATGGGGCTTCCCATTCTTTGGTCTTGGCAGTATCATCATCCCGTATTGCCTTCTGGGATATGTTGTAGTTGGCTTGCTTTCATAGATTGAATCTAGTCTCTTTCCTCTTAGTCATACTTCCGCAATTAGATATCATTCCAATTTACCAAAAAAGACCATTATAGCCCAACCATACCCACAGTCAAATCCAAATAAGTGGGATTGTACTGGGAACAAACGAGGGTGAGCGCACCCTTTAATATCAGGTCACTTTTGTAAGATCATGTCTACTTGGCAGTTGGCTATGAGTTATTTTTAAACGTTTTTACAGTGACTTTGCAATTTAAAGCACATTGGTTAATGTGTTACTTTTGTCGAGCCTCTGGACAGCTTCATATTTGCTCTAAGGCAAAGTTAACAATCATGCCATCACTACTAAATACCCTTTTCGCCTAGTTTGTGTTCTCCATGGTTTTGTTTGCATTTTTAACCTAACAGGTATTTAGTCTGTCCATCTCTGTGCTGCCTCATTAATAACCAAAAACACATGGGGTGTTTTTCTGTGCACGTCAACCTCAGAGTAATGTCACGATTTGGGGACAATGGGTCTTGATCTTAGAAGTTTAAGCTATCACTAGCTAACTGCCAACTCACTGCTTGTATCGCTCATGCACACATGCGCTGTGTGCCGCTTGTGTGTATTTGCTTGTTTCTTCCTACACACTCCGAGGAGCCATTTTCACCCTGTTGCTTAGGCTTGCTGTAATTGTCCTGGGAATCGTCAGCTCTGGGTAATAAATCAGTCCTCTGGTACACTGTGTTCTCCACTCTGGTGTACGGGATGGCCTCTGCTTGCACGTGTAGTGCGCATACTTAGCATTTCATGAGTAGAGGGAAAAAAACACAGCTAAGAAATAATGCGGTTTGAAAACTACATGAAGAACAAAGAAGCTGCAGCTCTCTGTCACAACAGGCTCAACTTCATTTTTTTATATGCAATTGATAAATAATGAGGATTTTTTTCTTCTCTTTCTTTTTTGCACTTATTTTCTTCTTCCAGACTTCTTTCTTTCCTGTATGTATTTCACAGGGAGAAATATTAAACAGCACTCTTCATCTTCCCCACTAAAGTGCTGCATTTAAAGCAAATGCTACAATTCTGAAAAAAAAGAGTATTATTGCCATATATGCTTCTTTTGCACTTAATCCTTTGCACGTTATGCTTATATCTGAACTGACAAGCTGCTAGAGCCTAGTATATTGCCAGAGGGAGACTTGTTTCATTCTGTGTCACATCAGGGTTACTGCATGGTCACCAGTCTGATTTCTTGTAGCAGCGATGATCTCTGACCTTGTCGCCATTTGCTGCCATCTTTTCTCCATCCTGTTTTCATTATTTCATTTGTTTACATCTCTGTCCGTCCTTGCGTAAAACTCTAATCTTCTTACCAGTTCAAAAGCACTCCGTAGGACACCAGGAGAAACTAATCTTCTCACTGTTAACAAAGTCCAGTGGTGGCATCAGGTGCCTTTCTGTAAATACGCTCACCGAGTACAAAAGAGGAAGCCTTTGCGCTGGATCTCATCTCCAATATTACGTAGTCACAATGGATCCCTCTGGATTTAGTGCAAGTTCAAGGCCCACAGCCCATTCAGAATTCTCTCTCGAACTAGTCTCGGTGGAAGAGGACAATCTGGTCACACAGAGTGAGTGTGTGTGTTTTGTGTGTGAAGTCCAGAGCTTTCCAGTGTTGCTCAGAGCAGCGTGGGGTTCGCTGAGTTTCTAGGGGTTGCTGGGTTCGCAGTGCCGCTGAGGGCTAGTTTGCCCAAAGTCCTGTCCTTGAACTGTGAAAGAATATGCTGCTAGGGAAAGGCTTTTCAGACTGACTGACTGCAATAGTTGAAGTCAGGCCAGCTGAACGGAAGCCAGGCAAGACAAATCCTGGGCTACTCCTAAGTATTACACAGTCGCCGGCTGAATGTGGATGTTTAAAGGGGAACATCCCATAAATGGTTTTCCTGTCACTTTAAATCTCTAACACTCAATAAAGTTTAACTTTAAAAAATTACTTCATAGCAAAAACAAAGAAACGGGAAAAAAAGCCGGTTCAAATCGGCTCCGTGCAGTCAATTCATTCAATCCTAAACTCACGTTTTTGGATGAAAATTTGTGGGGAGATCTCAAGGTGAAATAACAACATACTTGACATGTTGGTGAAGCAGTCACACACCCAGGGGAGTAGAATTGCCTGAACTGCGAGGAAAAATTCCTTCGCTCAGCCCTGTATGGCTGCTGTAAACTGAACTGCCCCACAGGACGAGAGCTGTTTTCTATCAGGAGTTCCAGGCTGTAACCAGAGGCTGAGCTATCTAGCTAGCAAAGACTTCTGTACTCAATTATAGCAAAAAGCAGAGAGAAGGCTAAAACAGTAGGCTGGTACTCCTGATGCAGGATAGCTTCGGGCAGTTACACACACAGCGCCGTCGTTTACGTGTGCGTGGACATTTTAACTCACCGCACCGCAATTTTCACCCAAAAAAGAAGAAAACATGCTTTTTTTTCTATTTCTCCTTCTTTCTCTCTGGTATCTTTCTCTCTACCTCTTCACCTTTCTCCCACAAGATCCTCTTGAAGCCAGCACAGAAAGAAGTAGTTGTGTGGTGGTGTGCCAAGCAGCAACCACCACGACTGAAAGCTAAAGCCAGCGTGGATGGGCCTTAAGATGGAGTACAAATAGAGGTTACTAGATGCAGGCACCTAAAAAAAACCCTACAAAGTCATTATTGCATTTGGTTGACTGAGAGGTATTTCATACTGTTAGCCTTATTTTCTCTCAAAGTTGGCAGAAGATTGACAATAAGTAAAATAATTTTAGCTATTTTTAAAAATTTAGGACAATTCAAAGGCTTAAAATGTCTTTCAGAAGGAACTATAGCTGACTTCACTGATGCTCTGCATATATTTCCCTTCAGGTTGTGCTGTGTATCCGCATGTTGGATATAAGGTGCTCACTGGCTGACCTACAGCAGTTCTTCACTGGCAAGCTTTATGTCCTCATGTACCAGCTAAAGCTGCCAGCTGAAGAACTGTTGTGGTTGGCTATTCCCTGCACCGAAGACACTTCCACCCCCTCCCAGGAGTGACATGAGGATAACGAGACTAAAAATCCAGGCTCTGACCATCATACACATTTAAAAAAAAACCCAAAAAAAACAGGATAGTCACTCAGGGTCTGAAAATCCTGTTACTTATGCAGCACGTTCATGTGACTGGATTCACACCGTGACACCTGCTGTATCATGTAACAATAATATTGCATCATGGAAGTCATCTGTCACTCCGGGTTAGTCTTCGTGATGGCTCTGCAGCTCAGCGTTTGTTTTTAATGACATGTTATTGTAAAGTTGTTGTACAGTATTGGCACAGCTGTAAGTTTCTCCTGGCTTGCATCAGCCCAAAGACACATTTTAGACGAGTCGTTTTCTTCCACTTATTTCAGTTTAACTTTGAGTGTTTAAACAGACTCCTGTGTGAAAAGCTGACCAACGGATCAGCAGCTGATGCTAATAAAACTGAAGGCTTGAGTATAATAAGCAGTTACACAGCGGTCCTACTTTATGTCTTTGTATTGATATTGTAGTAAAATCACAGTTTGCAGTAGGCTAGTGACAGGAAAACGGAAACTGCCAACACTAAAAACAGAAATGTATTAAAAAAGTGTGACAGCTAAAGTTTGCTGCTGTAAAGTGTTTCCTCTCTAACAGCCGTAAGTGTCGAGAAAAGAACCCACATTTAAACAGGCAGCCCGACATCTTGCCTGCGACCTTCAGCAGCGATAAATCAAACTACAAGAGAAAGGGCAATGCCCAGAGCAGGATGTAAGACCAAATGTGTCCCTTTAAAAGCTGCCAGCCGGAGTCGAACAGAGGAAAGGAATGTTCTGGGGCCTTAACAGAACCAGATGCCCGAGCTTGCTCTCCCTTGCACACATGCTCAGTGCTGCCTTCACTCACTCCTCGAGCTCTTACTTAACACCACAGATGGAACCACGAGCTGGGCAGACTCATTCGTCAGCCTGTCTGATGTGCATCATCATCTCTATCAAATGCCTTTAGAGTAGTCGAGCTTGTTCTTCCCGGTCTGTGCCCCAATCTCCTTATCTTCTTGTCTTCGTTCTTGGCAGACATTTTCTTCATCCCCACCACCCCCACAATCCTCCTTCACTTAAGTGACAGACACAAACACAGGAAACACTAACACGGGATTATTCCACTCTCCCTTCTGTACATCCTCTTCAGGTAACACTGTCATTATCCTGCGTCATAACGCTGCCTATAAGAGCCACACCTTGACCTTCCGCGCTGTCTAGGTCTCTTTCAGGCCGCTTGAGCCACGCCTGGGAAATTGTCCCTTGAGTGCATTATCACGTAATGGAGGAACAGCTGCTCTAAGATCAATCCACCTCACCCATACAGGGTGTGACTTTATGCTATCTGGTACGAGTTTGAAACTTGTACGTGTGTGAATCCTCCTCCTTCCTCTTTCCTTCTAATTCAGATGAATCTTAGCTGCGTCACAAGACCTGGGTGGCCTGGTACCTGTGCCAGCTGTTTTGCCAGCTGTGCGGGTCGAGAAAGCAGAACAGCATCGCACAAAGAGATGAACAGACAGCTGCTGCAAACAGAGACATGGAGGAACATCATCCAAAGAGAGCTGAATCAGTGGAGACAACATCAATCATATTATTTTATTAGCTCATAGTCATTTACAGCATGTAAGCCATTATGTTCTAAGTGAATTAAGGTTGTATAATTTGTGCACTGCAGGAAACCTGAGTGCAGAATTTGTGTGTCTTGTGTTTATCTGTGTTCAGGTTCAGAAAACCTTATTTATTCCACAGTGGGCAATTCAGTTTGACAGTCCACCGTCGTTATAAACAAATAAAAATAGAAACTCAAGTAAATAAATACTTTGCAAATCTAACATACCACATTCAGCTCGTCAGTGAGCAGCTCAGCGTTAAGGACCCCAAACGTGGAGTTTTACATAAGCAGATAAAACAAACTGCTACCCCTGACATTTAGCATTCTGCAGCTTGATTAAAGAACGTATGAAGGAATTCAGCTTGTTGTTTGTTTTTCTCAAGGGTGCATAATAGTACAAATCTGAGGGCAATAAAAAAAACAAAGCTCAAGTTGACAAGTAATACCACAAAAAGTAGTAGTTAAAAAAACATCCATTAACACCCATTATTGGCATTAAGGTTCTGGGTCTCACACGTTCCCTGAAAAGTATCTTACAAGCTTCTCACTAAGATTTCTAACATTAAACTTTAATATTGTGTAAGTGCTTTGTTTTTAACTTTATCTCTCACAAAGCCCGGGAGCCAGATTCACATGTTGGGAGCTGAACCACAGGACATTAGTGTTCCCGTCTCCAAGCTTATGGACTTAGCTCGCAGACTTCCTGCTGTAGACATACATTATACTGCCAGAGGGAACATAAACAATAATCTTCTTAAGGTGTGAGCTGCTCCATGAGCAGTAAAAGCAAGCTCTTACTCAAGCAATTTACTGTATCCGAAGACTGACTATCAATATAGCATAGTGTGGTCTCACAGTGGTGAAAAATGCTCGGTCAGCTGGCGCACGAGCTAAAATCAACAATAACTTGGTTTGGATTTCGTTCTTTTGTCCACACCTGCGCAGATTCCTGCACAGTTCTGTCACTTAGCTTCAACAGCATAAAGCAAGCTTAGCTTACTTTGACTGATAATATAGAGGAGCAGAAATGAAACTAATTACTTTAACACTGGCTTGATTTGATGTCAGTGAGTTGAGTATTGATGATACCACAGAATCTATTCAATTGACACCTCCACTGAATACAGCTAGAATCAATGTTATTGATTACATCTTTTTACTGGCCTCCAACTGACGGTGTAATCTAAAACTAAATTGTCATATATTTTATCTTACCATGTAATTACATTGTAATTATATTTACCTACAAATACTTAAATTAAATACACCAGAATAAAGGGCTAATAATTCAAATTTTTAAAGGAATGAAGAAACATTTTAAATAACTTCAGCTCTTTTACAGGACAGGAGTCACAAATTATACTGTAAGTAGTTTTAAATAGTGGGTAATCACTCGTTATTTTAGCATAGAAACAAACAAACTTACACCTTGGATTGTAAACACCCTGTACTTTGAGGAGAACAGGTCATATTATGTAGTACCTTAACCCTCCGTTTTTACTGTTTTATTATGAATTATATGGAATGTTCCGCTAATCAGTTGTACTCTTGTTTTATATTATATGTAATTATGTTTAAACCTAAAACTGAATGCGACACAATTAATGATAAATGGTTTATTAATACTTTTCATTTCTCTATTTTGTGATGAATATGAAGATTAAGTTTATGGTTTATTGGCTGTGAAGTTGCTCTTGTCTCACCGCTGTGTTACACACTGCGTGAGTCTGTCGTGTCTGTGTTTATGTGTCCCTCGCCCTCTGTGTGTCCTTGTGTTTCATTCTGTTTCCTCAGTCATGTCTGTGTTTGGTCTCCTTCTGTGTCTCTCGCTCCCTCTTTCTCCCTCCATGTCTCATCTCCTTCTAACTGTCCCCACGTTCCTCTCCTTGTGATTTATCTCTCTGCCTCCTTAGACCCTCTTGTCCCCATGTCTGTTTCTTTCTTCTGGCCCCCGTGTCAAGCCATGCGTCTTAGTCTGCATCTTAGCGTGTTTCCTGTTTTATTTTGACAGTCTCTCGTCCCGAGTTCAGTGTGTTTGGTTTTGCTTCCCCTGTGTCTTTTTGTCTATTCGCCTCAGCTGTGTTTCCATGTGTTTCCTCTCTCCCCAATCACCCTCGTGTGTTTATATTGTGTGAGTCCCTTTGTTCCTTCCCAGGTTTGTGCTCATCTTGTGCCATGGACCAGGTATTTATGCTCAGATTTTTCCTTTTCAAGTATTTCATGTCTGGGTTCTGCATTTAGTTTTTATTTTCCCAATTTAATTTATTGTTAGCTCTGTCTTATTCCCTTCTGCCCTTTGTTTTGTATGTTTTTATTAGCCTCAAATAAACGACTTGCTTTACGTTAACTCTTTTTCTTGCCTCGAGCGGTTGCTTTCCGGTTCACACCATGCACTAGCCGCCCGGCCATGACAGTTTTGCTGTATAACCGGTGAATTTTGCTCCTTAGGCCTCAGTCATTAAGGCCTAGAAACTGACCGTGTCCTCCTGGCAACCTCCTGGTCTTGAGAACTTAGACTCAGGTGGAGCCCAGGATTTATCTAGTGAAAGGGGCTACATTGCAAACTCTTCCTCCATGTAAACCTGAAACAGCTGACACATACAATGAGTAGAAGATTACAAAACATTATTTACTGTCACATCCCAGCCATCACTGCTTCAGTGAAGATGCTGTTCCTATGCCATGTGCGTAAATCCATGAACCTCTTGGTTTTTCCGCAGTGTGAAACTAAATTGGAATTATAGACTGGGTCTTTGCCTCACACCCTACAGTTAAAAAGCCTTGCTGTAAGGGCATCTCTGAAGAAATGTTCCACACACGCTTTGCTGGCTTTGCAGCTGATGGTGCAGCATCTGTGATGGACTGATGGAGAGGAACAGCACCAGCCCTGACTGAAAAACTCAACCAGAACCTGACTGTCATTCACTGCAAAACTCACAAAACTTGTCCATGATGCTGTAAAACACGTTACAGAGCTCAGTCATTTTCACATATTTTCAACTCTTAGCACTAGCACGCCTCCTTCACTGTACAGATAATCACTATTTTTCATTATTTGATGGAGCAAATCAGTTTCCCTAATCTGTGTGAGAGTGACTGCAGTCAATCTGAGTCCAGTAAGGACAAGTTTCTTTCCACCAGGCGACCTGTGTAATTGCCTTGTGTGCATGGAAACAGAGGAAATGTTTTTCCTTCAAGCATGAAGTTAGCCCTGCACTTTGAGAGATGTATCCTTTTTGCAGAGCATGTATAGACTTCAGGGCATTGACTTTGACCCCTGGCTGTTTGCAGATTAACGTCAGTTCATTTGCTGCTAACAGAAAAGGTCACAGAAACTTCCGGAAACTCAAGAGTTCTCCGGGGATCAAATCTGATTCTGCTCTCTATCTTTCTGTAGAGATATCGCCTCTCAGGACATCTCTGTAAAATCTGATCTGTGTTCCTTATCACTTCTCATTGTAATGATGTCAGTGTAATGGCTAATGGAATGATGTGTTTTAGCAGACCTATATATAAAGTTGGGGTAAAAAGCATTAACAGAAAAGAAAAGTGAAGATAAGTCACTGAAGTCCACGTGTATAAATTACAAATGAGCCGAGTATTTTTTACACTAAGTACTCTGTTGTAGTGTCTGCTGTGCAGCCTTGGATCACCTCTTAAGTCAAAGCAGGAAGAAGATCCAAGGCCAGGTCTGAAGAGGTTTACAAACCTCTCCTAAATTCTTCCCTGTGGGTGAAATCATGTGAAAGCTGCTTAGGCAGATTATCCCTGCCTCGATGGCAGCTGGCAGTGAGATCCTTGGGAGTACACCTGACTCAATACTCGTGGTGACGCAACCACAGCCTGTGGCGCAGTGAGTTCCAACAATCCCCCATGACCTTTAGCCCCAAGGGAGAATCGTATCTTGTGGCAGAAAGCAGACTAATGCCATAATCAGCACACAAGTCATCTGATTATCCAAAATCTAGCCATATTTAATCTGCCCCAAATAAAGCAGGTCAATAATTTAATTGGATTGTATAGGAATATGCTCTAAGCAACTAGATTGCATGATTAGTAAAAAGAAAAAAAAGGGTTGAAATCTTGTCATCGAGTGGTGCCATGTTAAACATTTACCTTATATTAACTTAATATAAATGGTAAGGGATAGAATTCAAATTTTCTGGACTTTGAGTGATCAGTAAAAACAGAAAAGTGCTATAAAAATGTCATTCTAGTGCACCAGATGTTCATCCAATCCAATTTTTATGGAAATGAAGAAAGGCATTCATTTTCTGGCAAAAACCCAGTAACAGTAACAAATATTCTATAAAGAAATTTTATTTTTTAGCCGCTCTCATAAATCTATCATGGTCAATACTCAGCGGGGTTCCCTAGCGGTTCTTGCTGATAAATGGCCCATTTGGTGTGTTTGGGTTTTTTGGTGTGGTTAGTTCAGATTGAACGTGCACATTCACAAAGTCAGTAGTAACCACTACTGACTACTACATTAAACTTTAATATTACAACAACAAATTTTGTTGTCTTCTTAGTCACATTCAGTTGACACTATGTAAATATGTATTATTAGCAGAATATAATAGTCTTCAGCTCTGACAGTTTCTGTCACTTAATTTTTAATGCTGGACATTGTTGTACAGCAAGCCAGCAATACTCTATATTTAGTCTATAATGTCGGTATATGAAAACTTTTGATTGAGTAGGTATCTGCTTAAAGAGTGAAGCTTGTCTTGTGTGCTTATGTTTGTCAGGTACTGGAAAGTCATTTTTCTAAATTAGGTCTAGGCATTAGTAGAAGAATGGTCTCCCTCCAAGTATATTTTAATGAGGTCCCAGGTGCGCTGTCACCTCCTGCAAACACAATGCTCCAATAAAATCCACATCCTATCACACTCAGCCACCAAGGCAACTTTCCTTAACAGTGAAGGGACTTCAGTTTTTTGAGCTTCACACAGAAGCCTTTGCAGATTGAAGCCAACACAATGTCCAGTGGCAAAGCAATGCTAAAGTGGAAAACGTATTTTCGCTTTCAGCTGATTCAGAGGTAAACCTTGAAGCTGCTGAAATACTTTTCATTCTTGAAAAACTACAATTTCAGGGTCGATTACACAACCCGCAGCTAAATATACCATCAGGCTGTCTAGACCACAGCTGTAGTTTATGATTTGAAAACAAAAATATAGATTTTCTGCAGGGAATCACATAAAAGCGAAGAAATGGGAAATCGCTGGCTCATTCCTGCCGGATGAGATGATGGACAATAAAAAGTAGCAGGCTGTTAGGTAAAACACTCAGATTTCAAGTTTATTTTTGTTAGCTCTCTGAAAACCTTCTGTGCACATATCGTCTTTCCTTAAGATCAAATTTACAAATTGACAGTTTTAGACATCAGCTGTACAAGTTCTCTGTATAGCACCGTAAAGCCCCAAATCATTACAATGCCTCAAGGCACTTTATATTCTAAGGTAATGACCCTACAATAATACAGAGAAATCCATAATATTCAGATAACCCTTTAGGTGCTAACACTTGGGGAAAACTCCCTTTTAACAGGAAGAAACCTCCAGCAGAACCAAGCTCAGGGTAGCAGCAGCAATCTTCCACAAAACAGTTGGGGGTGAGGGAGGAAGACAGATAGTCAATTCTCCAGAAAAGTAACGTATTAGATATCACTTGTTATTTTAAGTAATGATGTAGGTTATGATATGACCTCAGATGACCTCCAGTTCATTCAATAAATCCAGGTCCACATTGTTTTACGTCAACTATTTTTTAGATACCGAGACCCGTATTCTTACATCCAGCTAGCATACCATACATGTTCATTACACATTTTTCTGATGCTGAGTATTTTAAAGTAAAGGTCCCATATAAGGCAGTGCCATTACAGGTTACTTAATAACTACCCTGGAGAAAGTAATTTGTTATTGTACTTGCTGAATGACTTTGATGACCTGAAACACCTTGTCATATAATTACCAGTTAACAATATAAACCTTAGGCTACAGTCCCACAAAACAACACAAATCCCTATGCTAATGAGGACGCTCATTCATTTATGATTTTTATTTTAGCTTTTATGAATGAACACAAAGGCCCCAAAAAGCAGATAAAAAACAGCCCCAGGAGACTTCAAAGTGATCGCCACAGTCATTCTGCTGTAGAAACATCAAACAGTAGAAACCGAGGCTACAAGCCTGACTTCTCATCTCCGTTTTTTTACCTGTTGAAGATCAGGCTCTGGCTCCTGAGGTAGGGTCCAAATACAATTAGCTTTAAAATCACTCTGGGTTCTTTACTAGCTTTGCATTAGCATGCTGTCTGTGCAGAGGCTTGCAAAAAGCTGAAGTTGTGTTAGCAGTATAATGCAGTTGTTTCTTTCCTAGATCCAGTTTGCACATTATCATTGTGCTTTTGTCCTTTTGTGCAATAAAAAAAAAAGTAATGTCCATATTCCCACTCCTGTATCGCTGTATCGCTGTTTCTTTGATGTTTGTGGAACTGGGTCAGACATTAATAAATTACTCATTATTAACATTAAATTTGAAATATGTGTGAAAGGACCTTGATTTTTTTTTTTTGACACGGGTGGATTGCTCCTCATTTTTTTGTGTAATTTTATCTGTAACATTTGCATGAAGTGATAACCTCAGAGTCTAGATCACAGGCTATAGACTGCTAATAAAATAATCATTTTAAAAGTGTCAGTTGTCTACTTTAAAGCTATAAATTTATACTACTGCTCATGCTCCAGAAATTATCTAATGTATCTGGGAGAAAATGCAGATATGAAATTACGACACTGGTTAAAAGATTTTCTAACTTGATTCATGAAATTTTGTGTGAAATTTGTGATGAGTGCATAAACTGTCAGCCAAACACTGAAGAATTATTGTAGAAATGGCAGCAGCTGAAATGTGGCGAGGTCTGGTTTTACTCATGCTGTCTTTCTTCGGGGTCATCTTCTTTTGAATGCAGGGAATGTGGCCCGATGGCGCTCTGTTTTGTCTCAGACAGCTGTTTTATGGGGGAATACTTATTGAAACAGTCAGTCTTTAGAGCTTTTTTGTCATCTTTTAGTACCAGTAAAGGAGATGGCCATAAATTATTGAAGCCCCTCAGAACAAGGAGAATACCACTAATGTCAATCTAAGTAAAATAGCTCACCTTTCATATAGACGCAAAAGCAGTTGTTTGACTTTTTCTCTGGGAATGTTGGGAATGTTGAAGCAAACAGGTGTAAATCCAATCAGAGATAATTAAAAATATAAGGATAAGTGTAGAAGAAGTCAGATTTTAATCCTGCATTCTTCAATGATATTATAAGAGTAAATCAATCAAGTGCACAGTGTATTAAATGTGTTATAAAAAGGTATAAGGTCAGACATTCTGAAAGCATTGTGAGATAATAAAAAGTATCCTTCATTCACTCACTCACTCATCACATAGCTCAAACTAGAACTCATCCTGTCTCAACAGGGCCCCTTTGCTTGTGATGTGTTCTACACATTGCAGCAGATACTTGGCTTGCACTGAGCTCTGAAAATAGATGGTAGTTCCAGATAGGTGGGCTGTGAGGGGGGAAAAAGCGAGAGAAAGTGGGAAAGGAAGTGAGACGTAGGATATTGTAACAAAAGAAGAAAAGACCAGTATTGTGTGTCTCAAATCTGCTGCCCGCACTACTATTTCACCGTATGTAAGTGTGTGTGTGAGTTTTAGTGTGCAGTGACGTAAGGAACGGTGCTCTTGTCAGTCTGGTGCTCTTCAGCGAAGCACCCATTATGTAATTCTTTGGAAAGTCTGACCAGTAGTGGCTAGACAATCTTGTTAAATAGCTGTGATGTGCAGACACACACACACACTGCCACAGCGTGAAGCATGTAGATATAGTCCAACATACTTTAAACACACTCGCTAAAACGACCACTATGATGTGTTACCCTCGAATCCACATAATTAGAGCTCAGACGCCCATACATGTCTATGCGCTGAAGTAGGCCGTGGAGAGCGGAGGCTTAACCAGCAGAGTTATAAATAACTGGACGGCCTGCACCTTAAGACGGTTTTGTCTGGGTGGAGGGCGCTCAGAGTTCAATGTAACCTGACAACTTAATCCCTTGTAAGAGACAGGGAGACAGAGGAAGATTGGTGAACGTGGGGGCCGTCTAGGATTTCCAAGCTACTGTTACTTATTAGCGCTCAGAGAGGAACAGCAAAGTTTTGTTTTTTGTTTTTTTGGATACAGCTCAGCTTGTGTTACACGAGTGAAAACCACTGACACATTTACTTATGTGCTAGATGAAAATTGTTCTGCTATATTTTTCCACTCACATTAATAGGTTTTTTTGGCTTGAGTATATTTTTAGCGCCAGTAGATGAAAGCAATAAATAATTTGACATTTTGAAAAATGTGCTTATTATATTGGGGTTTTTTGTTGTTTTTTTAACGAAACCTACTTTAAGTGAATAATATACGAGGTGCTGATGAGTGAATCTAGATGTACTCTTATATCATGAGTGTATTTCCTGTGTTTATGCTAAGCCAGCTGGCTGCCTGTAGCTTCATTTTTTCCCCTCTTACTGTAAGTAGTGAATATAGGCCACCTCCTTGCTTCCTCTAATTTTACGCCAGTAAAGTACCAGAACCTCTAGTGTCCTCTGGATGCATGCACATTACCAGAAGAAGCTTTTAGGTGTTTGAAGTGAGCAAATTCAGCAGCCATGAAGAAGTAAAGCTAGATAGCTAGCTAGCTAGCTTGCTTGATACAGCATCCATTTGCAAGCAGGCTGAGCTTTTATTCTACCCGCATGCAGCATCGTCACTGAGATGGAAAACATTGTGCGTGTGTGTGTTGGTGTGTCAGGGAGTGCCCCTCTTTGTGTGCATCTCACGCATACTTGAGGAAATTGTCAATAGTTGCTCATAAAGACCAGGACCAGCTGAGAGCACATGGTCCACATTAAAGCCGGTCAGATGCTGCAGACTCCCACAAGGGCGTGCTTGCCATCAGGCTCTCCAGTCAAATGTCTGGCTATTTCAGTGGTCTTCCACGGTCAGGAAATGACTCTGGGTTTGAAACGGAGCTTCTGAGTGGATAATCTCTCCCGGCAGTGCAGAGACTTCCAAGTTCACTGGGTTTGTGTTCAGTCATGCAGAGTGTACCAGTGAACTGTGATACTGTAAGGCTGGGATCGATGCATTATTCACATATCTTGGTTTAGCTCCAGAGCTCCAAAAGCAAGGCTCAGTCTCCTTTTAAAGATATGTAGTGTGCCTGAAGCTGTTCAAACTAAAAATCAGTAGGAGTCAATCTACAGGTTGCACATTTCAAAACCTAATAGACTAGAGATTTCTTATTTGTAGCATTTGTCTGAATACAACAGGTTAAAGGTTTTTTTTTTTAAATAAAGAGGTAGCATTTTTTACTTTTACCTGTTATTTGTCCATACAGTATAATAATATTATACACATTCACAGACCTTTTAATCGAGCCTAGGTGTGTTACAAATACCCACCTATTGTCTGTTTTTTAATTTGTTTGGTTGATTTGTTTGTTTTTAACAACACACTTTTCTATTGGATAGTAAGACAGACATTTTGTCGTAGGGACTGGGCCAGGTTAAGTTTGTTGAGGTCAGATAGGTTGGCCACCGGACAGCAACCATTTAATCCCTTGACCTGGTCTAACCAACAGATTAGACCAGCTTGTTGAGGGAAAATACTCAGGTCGATCCCGTCGCTCTCTGTTGGATTCACTTCAATCACATTCAATATTCTGCTTTTCTCTCCCATGTTCTCACTGACCCAGAAGGAAAGGTCATGACGGCATAGCTTGATCACAGCACAGAACTCTCAGAACAGGCAGGGTTTGGTAACAGGATGACTTCATGGCATTAAGTAATTTAAACCAGAAAAGGGCATACAATACCTTACACAGACAACACAAAGATATAATAAAACATAAGCCAGAACAAAACAATAATGCTATAGCAAGAGGCTGAATCACAAATATAAGCCATAATTTTTTTTTGTTTAATTGATTTCGAATTAACTATAGTTTCTATTTGGATAGACTGCAGAAGGAGACTAACTAATGTCACAGTGAAAAGATTTAAAAAAAAAAAAAAAAAAAAAAGCTCTAAAATTAGCTTTGCCTTTTTAATATTATAAAGATTGCTAATATTACCAGTTAAAAACTTGATGTTATAGTGATTATAACAACTACAGTGCTTTGAAAAAGTATTTATCCCACTTCTTAATTTTTGCATATTTTTCATGTATACATGTCCTGAAACAAATTTTAATATTAGACGAAGATGAACAGAGAAAATACAAAATGTAGTTTTTAAATCATTATTTAATTAACTGAGGGGGAAACATTATCCAAAACTGCCTGGCCCAATTTGAAAAAAACATACTTTGGAGTTCTCCGGGCCTGATTACTCACAGACCTGTCGAAATTACTGAAGTAGAACCTGTCTGACAAAGTGAAGTAGGCTAAAAGATCTCAAAAAGCAACACATGATGCCACAATCTAAAGAAACAGCTGAAAAACAAAGTCATTGACATATATCAATCTGGAAAGGGTTACAAAGCCGTTTCTAAGGCTCTGGGACTCCAGTGAACCACAGTAAGAGACATTCTCCACAAATGGAAAAAACCTGGAACAGGCGTGAACCTTCCTACCAAAATGGATGACCTCCTGGATAAGTGCATCAATGACTCATCCTAGCGGTCATAAAAGATCCCAGAACAACATCTAAAGAACTACAGGCCTCACTTGCCTTAGTTAAGAGCAGAGTTCATGATTCAACAGTAAGAGACTGGGCAACAATGGCATCCACGGGAGAGTTCCAAGGACAAAACCACTGCTGACAAAAAAACAGCCAAAGGATCGTCTCACATTTGCTTTGAGTCTCGTTATATCTGATGTAAAACTGACACAGCATTTCAGAATAGGAGCATCATACCAGCAGTCAAACGTGGTGGTGGTAGTGTGATGGTCTGGGCCTGCTTTGCTGCTTCAGGACCTGGATGACTTCCTGTAATTGGTGGAACCATGAATTCTGATCTTTACCAGAAAATCCTGAAACACTCTCAAACACACGTGGGTTATGCAACAGGACAATGATCCAAAACACACCAGAAAATCAATCTGTGTGTGTGAAAGGTGTGGCTGAAATAAAACAATTGTGAAGAGTGGGCAAAAAGTCCAAAAACAAAAATTCCTCAACAGCAACTAAAAGACTCATTTCAGTTATCACAAACAGCTGATTGCAGTTCTTGCTGCAAAGCTGTCGCAGCCAGTGATATTAGGTTTAGGGGGATATTATTTTTCACACAGAGCCAAGTAACTGTTTTTTTCCTTAATAAATTAAATTTATCATTTAAAAACTGGTTGCCTTCATCTAAGACTAAAATTTTATTCTATGATCTGAAACATATGCAAAAAAAAAAAGAGAAAGTATTGTGCATGAGCAACATTGTTCTTGTTTTCTGCAGAAAACTAATTATCTGTTGTTTTGTATTTGTTTGTAGCCGTTAATAGCATCAAAAATGTTTGTACCATAAATGAAAAAGTAGGAAAGTAACATCATGCATCTAGCATGTGCCTCATTTGGAGAACTCTGTTTATAGCAAAGAATTTTGTTGTTAAATTAAAAAATGTGTTTTATTGCCTTTAATGTTTCTGCCCTTGCGTGCTCTTAAATGAAAAACAGTCAGTGAAATCAGGGTTTGTTGCCATGCTACTGTAGCAACAGGCGAAGCCAGAACTCCGATTTTGCTGACGCACTTCGCACATATATGGTATGGACACAATTTCTAATGTTCTGACCTATTTGTTCTTTTGTTCTGTCACAGGAAACATCCTGTAATTACTGTTTTCACTCTTATATGTCTCTGTATACGGGATTCTTTTTGCATTTTGTATGTCATGCAGGTAGAGAAAGCGATCTGCGTGGCTTATCTTAATAGTAGAATAAGCTGTTGTTGAAAGTAAGCAATAGGATTAGGTCTGTATAGATCTGTCGGGTCAATTAGCTCTATTAGCTCGCAGCATGGCACAAGAGGATTTTCCATGTCTTTGTCTTTGTCTCATCAAAACTGTCCTGCCAATTACCTTTGACAATTTACAATCAACTTGTTATGAGTTGTTAAAGGTACAGATGTGTGATCTACAAGTTACCCACTTGAATTCCAAACTTGCAGTAAAACCATCATATTACAGCGATAAATGAGTATTTTAAAGCTAATTTAAGTTTTAAGATGACGCTTAAACTTCATTTTACCAAGCACTAATCTCAAGGATATGTTCATTATAGGATTTCATAATAGGGCTCATTTAATCTGCTTTGTTCTTAAATTAAAACTCCACTGAGTTGAATGTTAAAGTTACTAGTCAGAGAAGAGTAGCCTATTGAGTTGTGTAACGTCTTTGCTGACTGTGAAGGAGCTTTGTAAAGAAAGGAAGAAATAACCCAGTGGCATAATCTGGGTGTACACTAAGACACTTTGGTTAATTAATGGAAATCCTAAGACTGGAGTTTAAAAATTCCATGTGTAGCAATAATCAAGTTGTGTCAAAAGAAACTGCAGGGTCCAGTGTTTTTTGAGGACTTTTGAGATAACTAATTAAGATGAAGGGAGATAGGAAATTAGATTAAAAGAGCCTTTGATGCATTAATTAAATTTTTTTGCTATAATTCTGTCTCTTGCAAATCCCACAATTCTTCCAAATCATTATCAATGTTAACATGCTCTGTAGTTGGACTGCAAGGAATCACTGAAACCTAAATAATAAGGAAAATGCACAGTTACACTTAATTTATACTTAAATATATGGAGCAAATATGACGTAGCCTACGTGAAGGGTTTGCTGTTATGATCTACCTGTGGCATAGATTTAGCATAGAAGGATAATTCTTTGTTTACTAGGAAAAGGGGTCAAACTTTTATATTTAAACATCAAAAACATAACTAAATGAATAATTTTCAATACGCCTAGGGGGGTTTGTTGCACTGATATTTACCAAATTTAGCATGCTAATCACCTAGCATAGGTTCACGTCATCTGGTAATCACAATCTGAATCACTGTTGTGTCCAATCGTTGTGTCCAGTCAGGCTCACAGGAGAGGACAGGAGTGGAAGAAAAAGTAGTTCTGGGCCATTTTTCTTTTTTTATACTGTGTAAAGTTCTAACACTCTTGTCATGCAGGTTAGAGGATATCCCACACTGCTTACAGTTATTGTGGCTAGACAGTGTTGGTATTAAATAGGTGATAATTAGAATACAGTTACATTGTTGAAATAAATAGATTACACGGTGGTCTTTTCCTGTATCATATGTTAGGCTATCCCCTCTCTAATTTTGCTGGAAACCCAAACAAAACACGCAATAAGAGGCTCTAATGTAAGTGTCCTGTTAATGTTGGTGGCGTCAGTTACACAATGGACCCGGAGCCAGCACGACAGAGCCAGCAGTGCACGGGCAGGAATGTATTTCTTACTTGTATATTCCGACACCACTTCACTTTTAAAGAAAAAAGGGATGGGCGAAATCTGACCATGCAATGCAAACTCTGTTTGCCAGCAACCAAGCTGCTCTCAGTGTCAAAAGACTGCAACATAAAGAAACATCTGGAAGTAAGTTCTTTTAAAAAACTAACATTAGCCTACTCTAACTACCTTGTTTTAGTGATAGCTACCTGGGTTATGTGCCACTTCAGTATCTTCGATGTACTATTGCTGTGTGATTTATTACTGAAGGCTGCATCACAACCTGCTAGCTGCAAATAATCATGTGCAGTTCTGAAAGCAGAAATATATTACTGATACAGAAATAATTTTCTATATGAGATCAATGGAAAAAGTGCAGCCTTACCTAATGTCCACCCAACTGTTACTAAATTTATATTAAGATTTAGTTGGTATTGCTTTTAGAACTGCACATGATTATTTGCAGCTAGCAGGTTGTTAATGCTGTCAATCAAGTCTAACAGTCTGCAGTCTATTAACTAACCTCAGCTAACGCTAGCTAAGAATGTTAGCTCGGTGGCAAGTAGCCTTCAGTGATTGTAATAAATCACACAGCAATTGTACGTTGATGTAGTTGTATAAAGCATGACAATATATCAGGTAATCCAGAGTATTCAGAATACGTTACTCACACTGACTTACTTAGTGTCATACATTACAAACTACATTTTGGGCCATGTATTCTGTAATCTGTAGTGAAATACATTTTAAAAGTAACCTTCCCAACACTGTGGCTAGACTAGCATATGCCACTATGGAAGACTGGAAGCACTGGAGTAAGCTAAAAGCAAAATGGCAGCTGTTCCATACTTTCTTCTATATTTAGTTCAGTACCCTTCTGGGCTATGTACACACAAACTGAAAATGGGAAAAACAGTGTCAAGTGCAATCAATAGCATGCCACAGCAGCAGCTAGTAATATAACTCCAGCCTTAGAAAGGTTGGTCAGTTTGAAGCCTATTAGGGTTGCCAACTGTCCCGTTTTATCCGGGACATCCTTAAATGTCCCGTATATTGACTGTTACCTGCACTTTTTGACGTTATGCTCACCACAATTATTGAATTCTTTATTTATATATAAGGAACCCCATTAGCTTCCACAATAGTGGTTGCTAGTCTTCCTGGTGCTCAAGCCATCAAGTATAATCTAATAACATATTACACAATAAAGTATGTGCAAAAGATGTTAGGAGTAATGCACAAGTTGTAAAAATAAGGTGCTGTTTGGTCTGTGTAGCTTAATAAACTGGGTAATTGAAGCCCATATTTACAGTATTTGCTTATTTTTCAAAGGAAATGCCCATGTGATTTCAGTTATCATTTACTGTAGTTTTCTTTGTTTTAGATGAGGTATTGATTAAACTGAATCCCAACCCTTTACTGCATTTTTATTATAAGAATATGAACATACAGTGCATATTTACACTATGCCCAGCTGGTTGTATATTGTGCCTCTGGCAAGCCAGAGTGTCCCTTATTTGATAGTTAAAAAGTTGGCAATCCTAAAGCCTATGAACAATAACACAGCACACCTCTGATGTTGCAAGGCAAAATATTTGTTTTCTGTGTCCACACGTAAAAGCATTTTACAAAAGCTCTAGTGCCTTTAGTGGCCTAAAACATTGTTAATGTGTGGACGAAATGCCAAAAAAAACCCAATGAAAAACACAGAAATACCAAAATACTGAGTCTAAGGGTCTGACTAAGGCCCTGTATTGACAGGTACTGCATGTGGCATGTTGAAAGTGTTTTTCACTTGGGGACTTCTCCGGGTACTCCAGCTTCCTCCCACAGTCCAAAGACATCAATCTTTGGTTTACTAGTGTTTATAAATTGGATAAAGATAGATAAAGTGATTGAATTTAATTGCATGTATTATTTATTATATATATGTGTGTGTGTGTGTGTATTTCTATCACAGATTCTAATCACAGACTCTGATATCCAATATTTCCCGTGCCACATAGTCACCTTTGCATTATAGAAGAAAGAGAGAGCCTGCATGTACTATAAGAGTGTATTTATGTGTCATGTGCATTTGCCCTTTGTCCTTGCTGCTATGTGTTCTGGTATGTAACTAAAGGTCAGGGCCAGGCAGCAAGCAGGACAGCAGGGGCCCTCTCAGGGGGAGCTGAGGCTGCGAAGAGCTGCAGGGCCGAAGTCCAGCTGCACTGACGAGAGCAGAGATTAGGATGGAGCCGTGAATATCAGAGCAAAACAATACACATATTTATGTACAAAATATAGGTCGTGTGAGGAAATAATCAGTTAGTGAGTACTGTGTATTTAATTTCCTCCATGTAAACTGAGGTGTCATCCAAGTGCAGGTATCGATGTGTGCACCTCACGAATCTGAGCAAATGTGATATTCTAGAAACTTCTCGCCTCTTGTTACCCGCTGCATGACTTCACAAGACTCCAGTGCAGGCTGTTCCTGAGAAATTTGCAAGTCAGGACAGCTACTACACACATGCAAACACACACACAGCCAGCAACCTAGAAGTCCTCCTGTTGGTCGGAAAAGGTACTGCAGGGCCAAAAGTCCTCTGTCTCAGTGGTTTAGAGAGCAGTCACCTCTGATCTCGTCTTCTCTGCATGACAAGACGCCCGAGTCACAAGCATCTTCTGCTGCATGAGTGGATTTAAACAAGAGACAAAAACATATCTCTCACATCCTTTCCCTGTTCGTTAAATATGGAAAAAGAAATATTACTTTAGGCTTTTGTTTTGTTCTTGTTTCTCTTTCTTATTGACTCCAAGCTACATTTTGTAAGGCTAGCTGTGACTTTGCTTTAGAATCTTTTTAAGACACTTTGAGTTTAGAAATATGTGGAAAAATATATGGAAGTAAGGACTGGAAGCAATTTATCCACAGCTTTAGTCCTGAACATGAGTGCTTGAATTCCACAGTCATCTGTAATCTATGAATGTCATTTCTGTCCACAGCTTTCCTCCATTTGGTAAATATAGTGTACACGCAGTTTAAAAAAAACAAAACATTCAATATGAGATCCAAATATGAAATCCCTTTTGGCTGAAGGATTTGACTGGCTTGGTTGAACTGCTGCCATCTTGCTTATCCTTTTGAAATCTTTAGAGGAAATATGAGCGATGCATTGAGAATCCTAACAGTTCTAATCTAACTGGCTAAAAAGGAAATATGCTATTATTTTTAACAGCAGTTCTGAATTCACACACAAGAAAGCCTACACGTTTATTCTGCTTAAGTAGCACTTGAGTGATTAGTAACCTTACGCAGACTGAAATGTACCATTGTGGATTCACGTGCACCATGTTCTGCTTGCACAAAGCAAAGGCACTAAAAAGGCTGCAAATAGTAGGAAACTAAAAGGGTATTGAAACATATAATTGACCATAATTCTTTTTTATGCTAAATGTTTGGACAACATATTTGGAAGATCTAATGTAACATATGTGCTTTGTACCTAAGGTGTTATTGCGGATTGTGGTGCAAAGACTATTATTCCATCAGTTATTCAGACATTTGCCTCTTTACCTGTTCAGGCAACACATTGACTTACACTGTATGGACAGATGTATTGAGCCACACCTCTTAATCATTGTTTTTGCTGGGGTTGGCCTAGGTTTCTTGGTTCTAATGAAGGGAAATCTTAATGCTTCAGCTTACCAAGACATTTTATTCTATGCTTCAAACTTTATGGGAAGAGTTTGGGGAAGACCCTTTTCTGTTCCAGCTTGACTGTGCATCGGTGCACAAAGCAAGTTCCATAAAGGCATGGTTGGATAAGTTTGGTGTGGAAGAACTTAACAGGCCTGCACAAAGCCCTGACCTGAACCCCATCGAACGCCCGTGGGATGAACTAGAACGGAGACTGTGAGTCAGCCTGTCCAACATCAGTGTCTGAACTCTATAGCTGGACGAATGGGCAGAAATCCCCACAAACACACTCCAAAATCTTGAATAAAGCCTTCTGAGAAGAGTGGAAGCCTTTTTACCGGCAAAAGGGATTAGTTTAGAATTTGATGACATAAAAGCTCCTGTAGGTGTAATGTGTAATACACTGTAATGATACTTTTATCATCATAGTGTATTACAAATGGTACAAAAATAAAGGATGTTTATTGTTGTAGCCAAGATATGCAGAGGATAACACTGAAACAATGTTGGATGGTTTTAAGAGACATAACAATTTTATAGGAGTTGAAAGTGTTGTGAATTAATAACTAATCAGTCTAGAAAGAGACAATTTGAGATTAAAACTGGTATCAGTGGCCTCACGGGGAGAGACTCATCCAAAGTTCAGACAGATTATGTTCATGCTTGAACTGTCACAGAAGCAGAGTATTGGCTCAGTGCAACCTTGACTCCATTCACCCTCCATTTAAGAAGTATCCATCATTCCTTTAACAGATCTAAACTTTATAAAATCTTTACTGCACAAAATCACCTCCTTCAAGATTGACACCAAAATCAAATTCAAAGAGCTCGAATGGAATTCAATCTTTAGAAACAATACTACAAAAGCATTACAGTTGCATTTAGTAATACGTTTTTTTAATTTCAACTCAGCTTTATTTATATAGTACCAAATCACAGCAAAAAGCTGCTTGGCACCAGCAGGAAGGAAAAACTCCCTTTTAACAGGAAGACAGGACAGAAGACACAATAATCTAGTAGAGAGGCTGTCTGTCTCCCAAATCCAAACTGGGAGCTGGTTCCACAGAAGAGAGGTCTGAAAGCTAAATATATACCAGTACTCTTCATTACCAATCAACCACCACTCATCAAGGAACACTTACTGTATGTACAATTGATAGCACAACCATCCTTTTAAAATAATGATGTCAAAGTGGGGCTAATTTACAGAAACCCACAAACAGTTCAATGCACTGGCCTGAACAAAGTAATTCTTTACATAAGTAGTGGCAGGTCTCAAATTATCATTAATCTAAACACAAAGGTTGAGGTTTTCTAACCTAGATTCTAAATGTAACACATGTCTTATGCAATTAGCTTTCCAAAAGACAAAATAAAATAAAAAAACATTCATCTATTCAACTAAGTAGGAAAAAGAGTAGGTTGAAAGTTTTCCTTTCAAAGTCAAAGCAGATTAAACCTCATAACACTGTGTGCATGAGCCTTTGCATTTGTGTATGATCAAGACTTCCAGTTGAGGTTACTGACTCTGGGCTGAACAGGACGCTTGCCTGTGCTTTGCAGAGAGGTTTACACGTTCTCAGTCAGTTTTTCTCTGGCGAGGCGAGGAAGCATTTCTGTGGAAGTGACCAGGGAGGCTGTGATTCACCACGTAACCATCGATTCTGTCACTTCTCCTAAACCTGAGAGATGTGCACATGCATAAACACAGAAGCGATAGATAGTCTGTGACGCGGTCCCATGGACCTGCTCTGTATTGTCAGCAGTGGGAGAACTATTTCGATCCTTCACCCAAAATTACAAGTTTTGCATGTATACAGTGTATGTGCTGCTTTTGCTGTATGTTGTTAAATCTTAAAGCAAAGCAAAAAAAATTTAAAATATATTTTTTTCAAGAAGTCTCAGATATTTCCTTCAGATAACTCCTTCAGTATTATCTGATGGAGAGCAAAACAGATCTAAAATAACTGAATACTGAACTGACTCTGAGGTGAAAATAAACCTGACTAAATAACTTCGAATGCTTCACGTCTGCTGTGTCAAAGGCCGGCAGAGGCCATTCTACCTTCTCCCTGTGGGTTCTCCAGCTGTATTGACCATGGATGTGAATGTGAGCCTCAGTGGTTTTCTGTGTCTCTGTGTTAGCCCTCCGACAGACTGACAACCTATCCAGGCTGTGCCTCAGCTCTCAACCCATGACAGCTGGGATAGTCTCCAGCCCCCCCAACACCACCATCCTAAACTAGGTAAGCAGGAGAAAAATGGGAGGATGATAGGTTTCAGTAAAATGAGACAATCTTATGCAAAATCAGCCTAGTGTTTCAAAAGTGAAACGAAGACGTCTGACATTAAAATTACTCTTAAATTTGTAAAGTAGGTCAGTTTACTTAAAGTTTTTTTTTCTAAATTTATTCCTGACCCAGCATGCATATCAGTGTTTCATTGTCATGCAGATGACTCACTGATTTACCAGCTACTGAAACGTAAATCCATGACTCCTCCAAGGGCCTCAGTGGACTGTGTAGAGCAGGGGTGTCAAATATATGGCCTGGGGGCCAGAATTGGCCTGGCAAAAACTCCAATCCAACCCACAACTTTGGAAAATGTGAAGGACTGCATAGATTTTTACCTGCGTTTTCACAGTTTTAAAGCTTTTTCTATTGATAAAGACCCTACCCTGCCATTGCCATTCATACTACACCAAAGTAAGTAATAGATAAACAATTACCGTATTTTCCGGCTATAAAGCGCACCTGAATATTAGCCGCACAAGCTAAAATCAGGGGAAAATCCTGTTTTGTACATACATTAGCCGCACCTGACTAAAAGCCGCAGGGTTCAAAGCTTGTGCAAAAAGTAGCGGCTTATAGCCCAAAAATTACAGTACATTTTCTGTGAATTAACAAAAACTTTATATTTCATAATTACAGTACGATCTGGGTAACGGACTACCAGAACGTTTTATGTAATCACATAGTTTCATCTGTCATTCCAGTTAAGATCAAAGTTGGTTGTTGTGGCCCATGACAAAAAAAGACTGATGTTAAGACATAATTTTGTTAATTTAAATGAACAAAAATCCAAAATCATTGTGACTGGAACTCCTAACCTCCGCAATTTCTACCTTTTGAGGATTTATATTTTTTTAAATAAACATGTAAATAAATACATAAATGTTCTCATTAAAATTCGCTTTTTTCAGCTACCTGCAAAGGTGAAGCTGTTTCTGAGCTTCAGAGACTTTCAGAGGGTAATCCATTCATCTCAACTTCATTATTGTAACAGTTGTCCAGGTATCAGTCTGTCATTGCTTACATGGTCAACTTCAACTAGATCCAAAACCCAGCGGCATGGCACATACAAACAAGACTGCATGTCCCCCATATTTGCTTCCTTACACTTACTTACACTGGGTGTCAGTCGTTTTTAGGATTGATTTTAACCCAGAACACTAATGAGCTTTTCTGAAACATCATCACCACCACTTTCATGTTGGTGAAAAAGCTCTAACATCAGTGTTACGGGTTAAAATTGTATTGCTTTGTTTTGTTTTTTAAGGAATTGCATAGGCTCTTTCCTCCTTACCGCTCTGATCTTTTAAAAGCCCGGTGGGCAGACACTTCCGTCTATCCTCCAGTCCAAAACCTAAGTTGAGATTGGGTCTTTGCAGTAGCTGCTCCTAAACTCCTTTGGCTTTGAAACGATTTTGAACCATTTTATTTTTTACTCACTTTATGTTTTATTTTATTTTTTGTTCTGTTTCAACACTTTGGTGCACTTTCAAAGTGACCATTCTATCAAACATATGCGTACGTGCATGCATGTGTTTGATGCCTCCTGCTCTTGTGTGCTGGCTCCAAACCTCCCCTCAGTGTCTGTTCCTCCTCCTTTTGCATCTGCCTGATCAGCTCTAAGTGTCAATCTCAAAGAGAAAGAAAGGGTAATCTCCGGCTATCGCTCTCCTGTTTACTCTTTGTGCTTTGTTCCCAGCAGCAGCAGAAGCACAAATGGTGTACACATCCATAAACATTATTCTATGTGCGTATATAGTGTGCGTCATGGAGGAAGTCCTCCCCCGTGTGTTATGTATATGAATGAAAGGCTTTTTACAAAGTGAACAGCTCCACCCCAGGAAATCCATGACTGTACTTTCCAGAAATAGAGTATTACTTGCTTAAGGTGGAACTACTGCATCACCAATTAGTTTCCAGAAGAACTCAAATATGGCAGTGACTGGGTTGTGCTGCCTGTTGGCAGGACTACTTGTGGATGAACCCATTCTCAAAGCTATGCGAGCATGTGGTTTATCAAAGTGGCGCATTCAATTTCCCACGCTACAATGTACATGCAGAAAATTCCCACATGCTTGCATGCACACACACAGACATACACAAATGGACTATAGGCAGAGCAATAGAACAAGGTGTAGGCGTTGTGACGCAAGAAATATGAGTCACTCTGACACAAAGCGGTTACAACAGAAACTGCTGTGATAGTATTACCTCTCCAGCAGGTCAGATGTTTGTTTTTTTTGTTGTTGTTGTTTTTCTTAATTTAAGAAATGACCAGAAATGGTGATACACATGACTTTAAATCTGAAACCTCTCTTGGGACGTGCTTTCAGGTTTATGAGTAATTATAGGAGTCCAGCGATAGATTGTTCCTCTAAACTCAGAGATATGATGATGCAAAAGGCTGTAACTATAGCAACACAAATCTGCCATCCGAGAGAGGCACTCTGCCATGTACCCATGTTGCATTTTCAGCATTTCACTTTCAAAAAGCAGAGAAGACAGGGCAGGGAGAATGTAGAAGAAGGAGGAATTTATTTATTTTTTTTGTAACTGACATTTAAATGTGTTTGTGAAGGTTTTAGTTAACATAAGCACCTCTGTGCCACAAGACTGTGTGAATAGTTTGTTTGTAAAGCCCAGCTTTACACGTGATTGCCTCTAACAGCTTTACTTTCAAATCAGATGCAATACGATCTAGAAGCGGGCAAACTCCTGCTGCACTGCCCAGCTCTTCCACAAGAGGGGGTGAGCTCTGCCTTTACCTTGAGCAGCTGCCAAGTACATACCGAACTATTGCCCAATCCTGTTTGTCACATCAGTGGGGGGAAAAAAGGTGAACCTGATAGAAGGTTGCAGCATTTTCCAGAGGTCTTATTTGAACAGAGATTAGACAGCTGCCTCGCTTGATAATTCAATGCGAAATACTGACTTTTCCATGTTGCTGCACAGAGGAAACACAAGCCTATAAAGTTACACAATTGTGAGGGTTGCCAAGGTGCAGTTATTGGGTTTTCTATTTGTGCTATTAGTATGGAATAAGACGTTAACACTGGGTAATGCTTGAGAATAATTGCCCCCTCAAACTGCTTGCAGACTTTGTTAGCAAACACTACGGGGCACTTGGATAACACACACGCACACATGCACACAGGCACTGCACAGATGGGAGACAGATGTTTCATAGACAAGGTCAAGGAGTCCATAGAGTAATTGTCTGCTCCACCATTTCTCAGTATTCTCTGCATTGTTCGGATCACCACATCCACATAAATCCTGGAAATTTCCTCTGGAATGGAAACCATTCCAGTTTTGCTCTTGTAGACCTATACAGGGTTTTCTTTTCATGTTTTATCTCTAGCACACACACACACACACACACACACACAAACACACAATTAAACACACACATTAGGACTTCTCATCCAGCCAAATGTTGACATTACATCCCAATTAAATCTAGTCCTGGATTGTTGTGGTGCTACATATGCACCTTGTTCCATTTCGTTTGTTATCGCGCTCTTTCTGGAGGTTTCCTGGGTGTTTAGAGAAAGTGCTGAGGATGAGTGCTACAGAGGGATGATGGAACATAAGGAGAGGAGGAGAAGTTTCTAATCTCATTATCCCTGCCTAAACTAATCCACCACAATCGATACCGCCAAATCATCAACAAGCTTTTACATATATTGTACCCATCACAACACCGACACAAACCTCCGTGTGAGATATATGCTTGGTAATTTAAGGTGAGGTAAAGATGTCGGATATGAAAGACGCACTCCTGCTGGGATCAGAAGGAATTAAGAAAACCATCCTGCATGGAGGGAGTGGAGACATTCCAAAGTTTGTCACAGGAGTGAAGGTACTGTAGGCCGACTTCATTTACACTTTTGAATTAATCTACCACGGATAGGCATAAAAAAACATTTGACTTCACATTGTCTCCGGAGCCCAAAATTAATCGTATTTGACCATTTTTCATGTGATAGGTTAAATTAAAACTATAACTCACAAAGCGAAAAATATAACACATACTAAAACTGCAGTTTTAGTATGTGCACTTAATTATCATAGTGTCATCAGCATCACAAGACCATGCAGAGGAAGGAAGGCAGCGACTCTGTGTTATAACACTGCTGTCTGTGGCTAATTTTAATTTTAAGCAGTGCATATGTACCTTTTTTTAATTACAAAGGAACAAAATAACTGTCTGCACAATGAGTTTAGGAGCTAACTGTGTGTTGCACTTCCTTGAAGGTGTATTTTAATATAGACAAAATTAACAATAAAGGAGCACAATTCAGAAAGTTGAACAACAGAGTACAGAAGTTCATATATTTAGCTTTTTAGGTTTGCTGCTTTTGATGATAATGGTGCTGACGATGATGCCCTTCTTACTTGCAATTTATGGATTTTATCTCCATACTGTGCACCTATTATTTAATAATTCAACAAGCTGCAGGAGGGGCAAAGAGGGATGAGCGTGTTCAAGTTATTGTAGTTCCCAAATTATTGCCAGTAGAGGTCGATAGAAGATGTAGCGGTTTATAACATTTTAATGAGATTTTTATTTTATTTTATGACAAAATAAATTATAAGAACCTTCTTCATGTGAGAACTGAATTTGAAAAAATGGCTTGGACGTTAAAGACGTTTGAAGTTCTGGCATTTCCTCCTTATCTCAGTTACATTATGTGTCACTCCGGATCGAGGATAACTGACTGTCTCATACCCCGTTCTGGTGTTTTCCGAATAATGTTTACTGCTCGTTTCTCATGTGCCACTGAAGCCTTTCACAAGGGTCATGAACTCACTGATGAATTGTACTGGTACTGCATATGAAAGAACTGGTATTTCTTTGTTACCACAGCTTGCACACAGTTCTTTTAAAAGGTTTCCATTCCTTGGATATTACACAACCAGGCAACCTTGGCATGTGTGACCTTCCTCCTGTCTGTCTCCTTTGTTGAGTAACTGAGCTGTGTGAAGCTCGTGACGTAACATTTTTGTTGAGATGCTCAGATTTCACTGTTATGCAGGCCCATATTTCACCATGGTATGTTTTCCCATCACTGAGGTTTGAATACGTCTGCACTTCCTCTTCCACTTTATTCTCCTGGTATTTACGCTCATGCTATCGCAATGTTATGGATGTTATGTTTTCTCCACTTTGCCCATTCTGTAGAGTACTGTGTAAAAATCTTGAGTCAACCTTAATTTCTTTATCTTTTGCTTCCAAGGAGCCAGACTTTTTTTGTCATTTTTAAAGTGGTCTTGAGGCTTTCTGAAGATCTTTTAAAACTGTTCCTTTGGACATTGGCTGCTTTTACATTTTCAGCCCAGTCCTCGTCATATAAAAAGGCACCTAAGTCAAGAGATCAACCAGTGTTGTGGCTACACACAGCAGTCAACGTAGCAAAGAGACTACGTTGTGTCTTTAGGCACTTTTTTACCAGCAACCTGTTGCAAAAGCAAATCATTTTTTCCCATTTCTTTTGTTGAGTCTATGAAAAATGCCAAAGATAACACAGTTTGACAGGCATAAAATTTTATTTTTGCACCAACAAGGTGATTGCCAAAGAGCTGTTAGCTGAAAACTTGGTATATCTCCTCGTGGTGTACAGTGTGTCCCTGAAGGACACTGGACAAAATAAACAGTATCTGAAATTCACGTCTTTAAGAATAGGAGAAAATCCGAAGCCTCATCTGAAATCAGTGGAAGGGTTGCTGTTAAGAAACTATTCTTAAAGAAGGGAAACGGGGTGGGGGGGGGGGGCTGAGGGGTGCAAAACTGCACAAGAACTGAACTGAAAATCAGGTCCAACAGGTTTGATGGAGTGATGAATTCAAATTTGACATTTCTGGTTCAGCTCAGGAGAACACAGAGGCTCTTTAGTGGTTTAAGGGTGTCGGGGATCTTGTTAAAATTGATGAAATTATGAATGCAGATAAGTTCAGGCAGATTTTGATCCACCATACAGCGCCATCAGTAAACATCTGATTGACAGTGGCTTTATTTTTGCACAAACCTTCTATATTGTGTTTTTCCATTACGCTTGCACGTTTCAATAAAACACTTAACCATTTCCCATTTTCCTAGCAAATATGAAGAAATAAGAGGCGACTCTACTGTAGCAGATTCACACAGCATGGGCCTTTTTTCCTTACTGTTTATCCAGGTGACCTTCCACTTCCGCACGCAGCTGTGTGACGACGAGCGTACGGTGATAGATGACAGCAAAGCGGTTGGAACACCCATGGAGATAGTGATTGGCAACATGTTTAAACTGGACATCTGGGAGACCCTGTTGTCCTCTATGAGGATCGGTGAAGTGGCGGAGTTCTGGTGTGACATCGTTGTAAGTGCTAATAAAAGCTTTGGTTTTGTTTTTATTTGATTGCACACTCCCTGATTTTCTCACTCGTCTGCCTCAAAGTGGATTACATCCTGTTGATCCAAACTTAGTCTGAAAAGTGTGTCCGTGCAGACAGAATGACATCATGCTGCAGATGTGTGAGTTATAAACAATGCTTTAAATAACAAGGAAACAAAATAACACAAGATGAGATGTGTTCCAGATATAGAGGTTGAAGGTTAAGGTACAAGTATGTGACACACAAGTCTTCATAACTTGTGGTTAGAAGAAAATCAAAATCATCATTTTGTGGTTTTAAACAAATATTCATGCAGCAATAATAACAAGTCGGGTACCGGCTAAAGTTTTACTTTTAATTCACTGAATATATTATTGTTGTTATGAATAATGTCATCTCATACAGATAAACAAAGATGGATAAAAACAAACGGATAAACAAATCGATCCCTGCAACAGGCTTTATAATATAGACATGCTACCTCAGAATATGTTATCACATGTTATGTAATCCATAACTTTTTATGCTAGTTTACTTGTCTGTGTGTGTGTGTGTGTGTGTGTGCGTGTGTGTGTGTGTGTGTGTGTGTGTGTGTGTGTGTGTGAGACAGATGGGTTGAGGCATACTGTCATTAATCCGAAGCAGCCTCACTTTTCCCTAATCGGCTCTGACTCCTGCTGAATCAGCACTACCGACTCCCCTCCACTCTGATTAGATTTGATGGGGCTTAGAGCTTTTATTCACTCCGAGCAACACGTCTGCACGACATAGCCTGCTCCACTGGCTATGTCGTACACTGCCACTCTTCACCCAGCAGAGGGCAAACATAACTTGTTAAGAAAACAAGCTGCAGGAAATGCTGAGTAACTCAATGTAAAATGTTTAGTGTAAAGCTTCAAGATTCTTTATTGTAATTATGCATTCACATAATAAAATTCGTTGTGTTCACATGTCAGCTTAAATCAGGCAGGATTTAAAAAAGAAACATACAATAAATAGGCCAACATCCTGGAGCCCATCCCAGCTACCACAGGGCGAGAGGCAGGGCACACCCTCGACAGATCAATAGGGAAACAATTAAAAGTAATATGTATGGCAAGTTGCAAAGTGCATTTGTGAAAGCTTGGGTTGTCCTGTTACTTTTCAAGCAATAAAATTACATCTCTGTGCTGGATTATTAGAGCAGAATTAATAGTGGCACAATTAATATCAGTGTGATTACGGTTCAGCTTCTAAGCATCTTTAAACCTGTTCATTTGGTGTAAATTATGCAATGTATGAGCAATGTTCAGTCAGCACAATAACAGTGTTTTTTTTGGTCATATCACCATAAAACATATAAATATTTGACAGCAAGCCATTTCAAAGACACCAAATAATGTAAAAACATTTAAGGCACAGGCATTAGAGAGAGGTACCTCTCTCTAATCATCCTCCTCAGTCACTTTAAGTCTTGTATCACCTTGTGATCCTCCTTTCCAGCACACTGGTGTCTATCCACTGGTGTCCAAAAGCATGCGACGCATCGCTGAGGGCAAAGACCCAGTCGACTGGCACATCCATACGTGCGGCATGGCCAACATGTTTGCCTACCACAGCCTTGGCTATGAAGACCTGGATGAGCTGATGAAGGAACCGAAGCCGCTCTACTTCGTCCTGGAGCTGCTCAAGGTGAGAAAGAAGAAAGGCGACCTGCAAGCTCGCCTACCAAATAAATGCCTTTTAAATTAGGAATATATTTGCATTAAAGGGGTTTAGCATATCTAGACGGGGATGTCAGACAGGGATGTCAAACTCACTGTACACTTTGATCAAAAATGGGCTGTCGGTATAAAGAAGTTTAATTTCACACTTAATCCCTGAGATGTCTGAGTATTAGAAAAAGATTTCAAAGTATATCTCAGTTTTTCTGCATAACAAAGAAACACTGCTGTAGTAAATGAAAGAAATCTGTCAGTATGACTCTTGTGAATTGTGAGAAATAAATATTTAAAATTAGGGAACAAGTTCTGGTAGCCCGGATTGGAGTCTTTGCCAGGTCTATTTTGGCCCTCGGGCCTTATGTTTGACATCCCGGCTCTGTAGTATAATTGATGGAAAACTGAAGTCCGTGTATGTGCATGTGTGGCTGACAGGTGCAGCAGCCCAGCGAGTATGACAGGGAGTCGTGGGCTCTGAGTGATGAGGAGAGGCTGAAGGCCGTTCCCGTGCTGCACGGCCAGGGAAACAAACTCTACAAACAGGGACGTTACCAAGAAGCCACACAGAAATACAAGGAGGCCATCATCTGCATTAAAAATGTTCAGACCAAGGTTAATACTTCAAAAAATTGTTCCAAGACAGAATTTTATTTTCCCCCATAAAGAAATTCCTTTACAAAGCGCAGATTTTTCAGTATTATAGGCATGACTTTGAACCTCTTCCTCCCTTATCAGGAGAAAGCATGGGAGGTCCCGTGGATGAAGCTGGAGAAGATGGCCAACACTTTAACGCTTAACTACTGCCAATGTTTGCTCCGCATGGAGGAGTACTACGAGGTCATTGAGCACACAACCGACATTATCAATCAGCACCCAGGTTTGTCACTCATCACAAGCTTTTTAACTGGAGCGAGCGAGGGATCTTAAAGCAGGGGGAGAATTCTTTGCCAAGAGTATTATCGCACTTTCCAGCCAGTTGTGAAAGACTGTCACACGGTTTACAGTTTATTCAGGCTTTTTTATATGCCGGGCATGTTTTCATACTTTCAGAATGAGCGTGTGAATTTTTTTTTATGATGCTTGTAATTGTACATTGCATAGTCCCGTTAAAGTCTGATCCTGGTCCCTGTGCGTGTTTTTATCATTCATAGACCTAAACGCTTATGTCAGTTATGTCTTCTCTCACTGTAGAGCTGCATATTTCTATCACCTGACTGCCTGCTCGCAAACGCATAAACGAACATGCTTATATTTGTCCTGCAGGCATAGTTAAGGCCTACTACCTGCGAGGGAAGGCCCACGTGGAGGTGTGGAACGAGGCGGAGGCCCGGCAGGATTTCAGCAGGGTGCTGGACCTGAACCCGGGCATGAAAAAGGCTGTCAAGAAGGAACTGGCCATACTTAACATGCGTATGGAAGAGAAGAACGAAGAAGACAAGCTCAAATACAAAGGCATGTTTTGACCTGATTAGACTGAGAGCTGATCGACTAAAGCAGAATTCAGCTGTTAAATATCAAACCTCTGCACAGGATACTCACCTACATGACAGTATCTGATAAAATGATCCATCTTATAAACTGCAAGGTTGTATCAAACTCCAAATTATGTCTGACAATGTGTATAAAAATTAAAGGAAGGACTTTTCACTGTTAAAACCTGACTTATTGTGGTTTATATGTTGTGGATTTGCATTATGATTAAATTGTAATTTAATATTTGTTTGTATTTCTACTCCATTGTTAAGCATGGCCAAAATATGTACCCAAATGCTATAAGTCAGATTAAAGAGTACAATATCTGGCTTTAACTCTTAAACAGTTGGTGTAATACTCTTATTAAACCTCTTAAACTAAAGCTGAAAGTCTGTACTTTAGTCATATCTTGATTATTTGATTTAAAATCCATTGTGTTGGTGTACAAAATTACAAAACCTTGTGCCAGAAGTCAGAAGTCAGCCAGAAGCCATTTAGCACAAAGCCTGGGAAGGAAGAGACATCTTGCCAAACTCTTTTACAGCAAAACGGAAAAACTGTGGTTATAATTTGTGACTTTTGGACTAACCTGGTTGTTTTTTAACCATTTTCCTGTCATTTATATTCCAACCATTTGCTGGTTATAATAACTTGGCATTTGCTCTATACTATGGAGACACGGTTGTGGTTAGCTTAGTTTTTAAAGCCCACAAAGAAAGGGAGTACATTTATTTTCCACAAATTAAAATATTTTTAAAACTACTGTTCCTGTTTGTGACGTTGTTGACTCATCGAACTCATCAATCATCTGATAATTTTTCCATCGAATGACTCGATTCGGGACCAGATGTTCATTATGAATGTGCCAGTAATTTAACTAAGTGGCAATGACCTGAGTTGTGTGAATGTTGTGTCCTGTTAAAAACTGAGAAATTACTTTCTTGGTCTTGCAGAAACGCTGAACGTCCACAAGATGGAGCTCTAACTGTAACTATACCTCTGCAGCAACCTGATCCCTGACTGGGAAATTACTCTGTCTCAGCAGCATTCACATCTGTCCCAAGAGTGTGGGCACTGAAAACTACTCCTTCCTCCCTTCCCTTCATATATTTACAAATGTACTGTAAGCTGAACATAAACTAAACAGGAGAGAAACACTCGTGACTGACACCACTGATTTTAAGTAAATGCTTTAAGAAGAAAATACAGTGAAAGCAGACGTGCTTCTGCGTGTACACTGAGATAATATACTAGCTCAATAGCATGACATCATACTGAGAGCTGGGTTTCATTCAGGGAATCTCCGTTTATCAGTGCATTCCACCCAGCATCCCTATAACAGGTCACTGCTGAATGCTAATGCACCATCAATGAATGATGAAAATCAATAGAAATGTATTAAGAAACACACACACACACACACACACACACACACACACACATGACATTCAACACAGGCCATTAACGCCCCCTTTATGCATTTGTTACTCGGGAGGTTTGCCTGGTGTAACGCAAGTAAACAAGTAGAATAACATGGTGGTTTAATAGAGAGCCCATTAGAAACCGGATACTGTCTATCTCAAGAGGATTCTCTTCACACATCTATCAACGTATTTTCCAAATAAATAAATAATATATGTATCTAGAGCTGTTCCCAAACTTTGATTTATAAAGATTTGCTTTATGGTGAACTGTGTCACTGAAGTGCTGCCCAAACATGCCACAACAGCAAGTTCTGCATAGCAGCACAATCCGCCGTTGGCTCTCCTCCATAAAGCGCTGGTGCTGATGTTGGGAGCAGGGCAGGGAAGGGAGGAGGAGGAGGAGTGGAAGGAGGAAGAAGGGAGGGGGCTCGACAGCCCTGCTTCGCCCGCTTTCAACAGTGGGATGCGCCAAGTTAGCCACAGAGAGCTAGTTACACGGCGGAAGTACAGCGATCATTTAGGCAAAGTAAAACGCTGCGAAAGTCACATTATAGGAGAAGTACATGAAGGCATGATTTCTGAGATTTTCTGTCACTTTGTTATGGACTAGGCTCTGTGATTGAATGTCAACTTTGTATTTATTTTATTTTATTTTAGAGCGTAGGCTGCTTCATACTGTGTAGCTAACCTATCCAAAAAAGTTGTTGTCTCTTATTTTTTATACTCATATTGCAGTAACTTGATAAAGGCATGTGTCCACGGAATTTCATTCACTATAAGCTATTTGGAGTTTGGGGTCATGCCCATGCATGAGTTACACAGATCTGTGCAAAAGTCCTGAGCCTTTTTTTTTTTAAATGCTCTTGCTTGTTTGTTAAGTCACTTAACGCGGACCATGAGTCATTCAAACTCAACCGATGAATCAGTGTTGACACTTACCAGACATCTTATCAAAGAACCCATATTTAATTTTATCTTTAGGCAATGTGTTACTAGCAAATGCTCACAAAAACACACAAATTGTTACAAAGTAGGAAAAAATCCAGCAAACATCCAACATAGGACCTGAGAGATGCATCTGGCCCTTCAGGGCCTCTCTTTTAATGAGAGAGGTACAACAGTGAATGTGAACAGCCATTTAAAACACGGTGGAGGCAGTGTGATGGTTTGGGGGTTGGATTTTGACCAGTGGCGTTGGTGATCTTGTCAGAATTGGTATTCTTTTGATTCAACATGCAATACTATCTAAGCGTGTGATTGATGACAGCTTTATTTCTCAGCATGGCAGTGATCACAAACACACTACCAATGCATTCAAAGCATGGACCTTATAACACACACACTATCAATCATGAATTTTTGCCTCCACCTAGAAAAGAACAAAAGCCATCCAGGATTCAACTATTGACTTTCATTCTCATTAAGATAGTGTAAACTATATTTTTTTCCTTATATACTGTTCTTTCATTTATGTTTGCACGTTTCAGTAAATCGCTGCACCTATTTTCTATTTTTCCCACAGATATATGGGCTAATGAAAGTCTTAGGGGGTGGCTCAAGACTTTTTGCACAGTACTGTGTGTGCAAAAAACAAAAGAAAAAAAACGTCTTTTGTCGGTTACTCACGTAGTAAAAAAATAACCTACATGATGCCAGTACAACCAGTTAGGACGAACTCGTTTATTTTCCCTTACTGGCTTTTTGTTGAGAACGCGCTAGTTTTATTTTGTGCATCGTCGCCGGAAGTGCCCAGTTTAAATGCGATAACATGACACTGGTCCCAAGTTGAGTGCAGTGGCTGTGTTCCTGGAGACAGAGGAGGAGAAAGTGTCTGATTTTGGGGGGGTCTGCTTCGAAAATCACGTCTCACCTTGATCTTTCTTTCTTATGAAAGGACAAGGAAACCCTTGAAGCTACTATTGCATGAACAGACAAACACAGGCTCAAGTGGTGGGACTGGATCTAGATCTGGATGGGTGACAGAAGCTCCTCTCACTGATCTGGATGTGTCAAAGAGGAGGGACGGTTTGTGCTGTGAGCTCCTTTTGAAATGACTCAAGTGTCGGGTGTGAACAGAAGACAAGTGATCGAAGGAGGAAAATGATGTTTACCGAAATCAGGCTGATTTCATCTGATTTTATTCGTTGCTTTTAGGAAGTTTTTCCATCAAATCTCTCCGCCTTTCAGATAATCTAATTTGCCGCACCTCGGCGTGTCAGCTTCGTCGTTATCAAAGTTGATCCCAGCTTTAGAGATTTGTTGTAAAAACTAAAATTTGACTAGTTGCGGGATGCCGTCATTGTTTTGTAATCAATCTTAAGACATTTTTAACAGATATTTATTTTTTCAAAATTTATAAATATATATATATATATATCTTTCTAACTGAGAGGTGAACATGGCGATCAACACGGATGCCAACTTCCAGAGATCCAGTTTGGGTGAGGGCGGAGGTGGCGCTCCGCCGCCAGACTTCCAGGAAACTGAGAAACTACTTGCAGTGACCACTGAGCCTGGAGGAAACCAGATGAAAATGTCCACCTCCTTCACGGTCAACGTGGGCAGCGACAAGGGTCTGGAAGCCGAGGAGAACGGCCACAGCGTCTCCGTGAGATCGGGCTCCATCGGGCAGCTGGCCGCCTCCGCCCCTCTCTCCCCTTCCAAGGCGAGTCTGAGCCGCTCCTCCACCGGGAACGCAGTCCAGGAGACCCCGAAGCCCCGGGATTACCTCATCCTGGTCATCATCTCCTGCTTGTGCCCCGTTTGGCCCATCAGCATCGTGGCACTGGTGTACTCCATCATGGTGAGCATCTTGTTGCCTCATCAAAAGTGTTAAAACCCTAAATATGTTATTGCTGGTGCACATGATGGGTCAGTGGTATTAGGCTAAGTAAATTAAGATCTTGGAACAAAAGAGGACTGAATTGAGTTCTTGAGGTTCCATCACTGCTTCTTGCAGCTCACTTTATATTTGAGAATGCCCCTTACCTTTACAGCCTTTTGATATATGAAGGAAGCTTTTTTTTTTTTTTTTTTTTTTAAAGTATGGCTATTATCCCTAACTAAGAACCACATTTGCGTTTGGGTGAATGGTCATCCGACTATTAATTTTAGACAGAAAGACCATTTAGCAGAGCTCAGATGACAATTTAAAAGACAGTTTCTGACACTTTTACACTTAAAGGTTTATAATTTTTGAATATATATAAAGAACAGAAGTGCAAATGTATGTGTAAAGCCGACATATACACACAGAACACTCACTGCCTCATCATCTTTCACCATTGCTGAAGCTTTAAATGATCTCACGCTGGCTGCTTCCACTCAGCTGCCAGATGGTCTGCTTCAGAGGGGCTGATACTTGATGTATCCCTTCACAGGAAATTTAAGGGTGCAGCTAAGACACTACTTACTTTACTTTACTTCAGTCAGATATAGGTATAGCATTACAGAACTGTAAATAAAATGTTGTGTTTTTTGCTGATAGACCATGTGGTCTTTGTATGGGCCGCATTCCAAAACGCAGCACATGTAACTGATCTGTGATGCTGAGGATGCACTTTCCTGCTGTCTCCCTCTGCAGTGAGGTCTGGAGCGAAGATGGTGGAGCTGTTGTTTGAGGCCCTGTTTTTTTAGTATTGTCTTTTACACAATACTATGCCTATATCTCTCAAAGATACATCAGTACCAGCGTGTGCTGCACATATGAGCTTATAAAAGTGCTTTAGAGCATAATGCAAAGAAAGATGCTCGTGTTTATTTAAAAATGGCATCATTCACATAATTTGTCTGGCAATCAGCAACAAGTCCACTGTTTACGCTATTGAGGACACCAGCAGCAGTGTGAGATCAGGAAGTGTCTTCATGGTTGTTTGCTATCTAGTTTGTCAAATGGGAAGTGAATAAATAACCTCAGTATTTTTCCTTTCCATTATACCAACAACCTTTCTTATGTGCTCTGAATATCACCATCATGGTACGGTAGAGACACAACAATCAAACAACCATGTACTTGGTGACAGTGGGAAGGAAAAATGTCCTTTGAACAGGAAGAAACCGCCAGCAGAACCAGAGCTTTAACTCCACAAACCCGGGAATCACCCTGACTAAAGTAAAAATGTATTTCTATTGTGTTAGTTAGGTTAATTCACATGGGTTTTTTTTTTTTGGGGGGGGGGGGTCACCATGCAAACTAATCAACTCTGACACTTTACATGAAGTCTACATCCTATTAATGGTGACATTTCCTCCACTTTAGCACCAGTAAGTGTTTTACAGCAAGGCTGAAAACAATAGTAAAAAGTGACCATATCAAAAAGCTTGGTATATTTAAATCACGTATGTAAATTTGCCTTCATGCATTATACACACACAACTTTTGAAATAAAGTAATACATAAACGAACATAGTGTGAAGGCCAAAAATTTTATGTATATATATCTTCTTGTCTACCAATATGTTGAAACCATATCAAATTCCGGCCTAAATTACAATAGTCTTCAATGAGCAATCAGCACCAATCAGCAATGGAGAATTCAGCACAGTTGCTATATTTTATTCTTTTCCACATTTACAGTAAAACATCTAAAGTAAGAAAACAGGCTTGTAAACTACAAATCGTGTGTATATAGGCTCTTCAAGCCCTGTAACAGCCTCAACAGAGCTGAGCAAAGTGCGCTGTTAGCCATAACGATTCACGATTAGGAGATAAGGAGTCACGATTTTAACTCCTGGTGACTGACGGCTCCTTAGTTTCCAGCCATTTGTGTTTTTCAGCGCACTTTACTTCTGACACTGCCCAGTAGCCAATTCTCAGATCTACAGAGAAACAAGGCAGAGGCAATGCAGTAAGCCATTAGTTCTGTAATATCACTCCTGCGGGCACTACACACCAAGGGGAATATCAGACGGTATCCACAAGACAGCCTGTACTTCCCTGAGCCATCATCACGAACCCACTGACATTCACAAGTCAGTTGCTGGCTAATGGCATTGAGAGAGAGGGTGTGTGTGTACGTGTGTGTGTGTGTGAGAGAGAGAGAGAGAAAGTGTGGCAGAGGGAGGTTTTGGCAGAGGGCAGAAGAAAGAAAAGTGAAGGAGGAAGAAACTGGAGCTGGCCACTAACTCAATAGAAGGCGAGAGAAGTCAATTTAGTTTCTCTGCAGAGGGCAGATTGCAGCAGTTAGCCAGCTCAGTAGCAGCGATCAACATCCTCTCTCTTTCCTGGGGGGTAAGGAAAGGGAATATGGGCCTCCCAAAGAAGATCAAAACATCATTCGCTACAAGGGCAGATGGGCGTGAGAGAGACAGCAAATGGCCGTAAAGTAGTTCCTATCACTTGATTAGAAAGAAGCTGAATCAGATAGCACAGTCAGATAAGTGCGAGTGAGTCAGAACAGGAAAAACAGAGGTGTACAACGCTCGCTTGTGAGAAAATGAATCAAAAGTAATGTGGTTGATACCACACAATACAGCTTTGGAGTGCAAGATTAGTGCTAAGTGCCAATATTCTCTACTCATCATCCACTGTGAAATGGATATTGCTGGAAAGTCAAATAAAAAAAGAGCAGTTTTTAAAATGGTATCAATGGGGAGGTTTCAAAGGAAACTGAACAGACTTTAGAAATTCATTCACAGAAAGACAGAAAGATCAAAAAAGAGTATCTTAAGGGGTAGCCTGATATGAAATGCCACAGTAGGTGGTCGGTTGCATTATTGATGAGCCTTTAACTTCCAGTGACCTGGATTCAGACTTCATTTCATGCCAAGAGGGTTTGTGCTTAACAGTCGTCCTATTATGTAACATTAACTGTGCTGTGTACTGTGTATTAAATTAAATCCTAATGTAAACCATATAGCTTTTTTTCTATAAGTATAGTACGCAATCAACATTTGTAGCTAAGCAATGGCTCAAAAATGGCTGTGTAATGTGATCAGAGTGATAACCAGCAGCATCCCTGGCACTGTCCCGTAGCTCTAAGTGGCATTTAAGCCTATTTTAGCTCATTGCTTTAGTTCTTCAGAAATACAGTTGTTTTTAGCAGCAGATTCAAGCAACAAAGCTTTGACACAGTATTCCAGTATTCCAGCCTGTTTCACACAAAACTGAGTGTCTAACTGTAGATGCAGACTTCAGTAGATTCTGCTATTATGCAGAACATAAACTATATCACAGAATTTGAGCAAATACACATTTCTGTGTATGTAGACAGTGCAAACATTAAATAAGATGTATATCCATCTTTTAATCCCTTAAACAGGTAAAAATATCCATCTGTGTTGGTCCCATTTAACCTTGTAAAAGAGTCAGCATCTTTCCACACTGTAGATGGTGCATTGCTAACAACAGGAACAAGTTACATCCATCATCATCTCCCACTACTTTCAGCAGCAGGAACACATAAAAGCCAACTTCCAGCTGGCTGCCGCCAAAGATCTCTGACAGATGCTTGGTGGGAAAGGCTTGCGGCTGGCAAACGCGGAAGATACGCAGTCAATTATGGGTACTGGAGAGGTTGGGGTAATAGGTTTTTACAGTGCGCACTAGCCTATCCCAGTAATGGGAATGCCCAAACTGCAGAGCATTACTGCATGCGCTGCAGATTTGCCTGTAAAATATGGTCTCACAATGCTGCACTGGAGGGATGGCTCTGTTTGTGTGTGCGTGTGTGTGCGTCTAGGTAAATGAGATCTTATTAGCAGTCAAGTGCTGCAGTCACCATCAGAGAGCATTTTACACTGTTCTTACTCTTATGTGAGCTCATCAGAGTGTTACAGAGAGAAAGGAAAAGCCCGTGTGCTACAGCTCATTTATCATTTGAAATCAATGAATGCTACAATGTGATCATCCATAGCTATATGAGTGGCTTTTTTGATAATATAGGAGCTTTTAAAATCTTCAAATCCCACTACTCAAGGATTTAATATTAAAAATTAACGCAACTTCGCTTGTTTTGTATCAAAGCAAAACATTTTATTTACAATATTGTGCAGAAATCTCGAGCCACCCCTCTTTTCTTTTTATTTTGCCTCCAAAGACCAAGACTTTCTCGTGTGATAGCTCTCCAGCCTTCCAGAAGGTCCAGAAGTTTCTTTAGCTTCATTCATTTTCATTCCAGTGCGTCTACCTCACCATATTCAGAGGAATGTTTTTTGTTAGGCCACTTAACACTGACCTATGACTCATTTAAACATAAAAAGACATGATAAGTTAAGGAATGAACCAGTCTTGTCTCTACGCAAAGAACTGTATCTTCAGGCACTTTGTTACTAGCAGCCTGCTACAAAACACATAAATTGTGTTTTGAAGTGGAGGACAAAAGAATAAGAATCTTCAGAAGATGAAAGTTACCCGAATTTCATTTCCTTAATAGGGGAAAAAATCCAGCCTGACAGAACCTGAGAGATGCATCTGGCCCTCCAGTTGATCTCAGATGCCAGATGTTCACTGAAGACTCACGAGATGGTCTTAGTGGATGGGACCATCTTTTTCTGGCAAGAAGGCATTCTTAATGAAGGGAAACTGGGAGAAAAGGCCAAATTACACAAAAACTGGACTGGAAAGTCAGTGGCAACAGTTGAGTGGAGTGATTAATCCAAATGTGAAATCAGTATGTACAAAAGAGGTCAGGAGAGAGATACGATAGTGGCGCAGGCTCTGTCATGGTTTGGAGCTGCACTTCAGCCAGTGGTGTTGGAAATCTTGACAAAATTGATTAGATTTAACTTTATTTATATAAATGACAACAACAGTTGCCTCAAGGTGCTTAATTGATACAATTGTAAATGCAGAGAAGTGCCATCAGATTTTGATACCTAATGCAATACCATCTGCAAATCACCTGATTGGTAATAGCTTCATTTTTCAGCATGACAATGATCGCAAACACCACCAGTGCAGTAAAATTATACCTGGATAGAAAAACACACATTGGAACTCTGTCAGTCATGGACTGGCCTCCCCCAGAGCCCCGACTGCAACATTACTGAAGCAGTGTGGGATCATATTGACAGACAATGGAATAAAAGGCAGCCAACATCCAAATATTTTCAATGGAACTCTGTTTTTTCCTTATATACCGTATTTGTATGTGGGCTTACAAATGTTTCAGTAAAACATTGCACCTATTCCACATTTTACTAGCAAAATATAAAACTGAGGGGTATCTCAAGACTTTTCCACAGTATTGTATATTAATTTTTTATATGTAAACTACTTTTTAAAACTGGACAAATGCAACAGAAATCGCTTCAGCACATTAATTTGATATTAACTACCTGCAAAAAAAAAATTATAATAATGGCTGTACAGAATGGTGTACGTCAGTTTAATGCTGGGGTGTGCTGCAATAGTAACTATCCTCGGTCAGAAGGAGAGGCTGACATCCAGGGATTAGATTACCACAGGTGGAGTTTATTGGCGGTCAGATGGATGGTACAGGAAGGTATGGCATACAGTAGGAGGATGTGGAGGGGTGATATGGTGTGGTTTCTATGATTAAGAACAGGGCATAGGAAACAGAACAATAATAGAACAGGCATGAATACGGATCAAAGATTAAGAAAACTGGTAACAAATCCCTCCACCACAAATCAGTTTGATATCACTTACGGTTTCACATTTACTGAGGCACTACCCAAAAGGCGCCACAAGAGGGCACTCCAACACAAGAGATGACCCACTTATGATGATGCACCTAGTAAACAGTCAGCCCCCTACTTAACCACTACGTAATGCAGCGCTGTTACAGTGTACAAATTCACATCAATTGGCAGGTGGACCAAACAGAGCAAGAACAAGCCCAAAACAATCAAATAACTGGGCTGTAATAGCTATCGCTAACTAGCACATATGCTAACGGCCACTAAACCCAATACACACAAGTAGCAGGGTAAACTTCTTGAGCATGGAACATTAACTCACTTTTAATTGACGCACACCATCCCCAACAAATACAGGATGGGCTATTTGCTTCCCTTCCCCGCAGCTCTCTCCTCAATCGCCAGCCCAGGAACGAACGAACACCATCCAGCTCCGAAATCCCATGAATCCCATCACTGCCCAGAGGCTGCTGGGTAATGTAGTTCACCCTAACACAGGCTTTTCTACAGCCGCCCCTGTATTTGTGCAACAAATACACATCATTACAAAAAGTCTGTGTTGTACTATGCGGAGGTCTCTTCCCCTGGCATCTGAGGCAGGGTGACCAACTTAACAACTGGTCGTATGTAAGTATGATCCTTTACTTGCACCTCCGCCGAACGCACTACACCATCTGCTCCGGGAAACACCTTTGAAATCTTCCCAACTGGCCACATGGCCCGGGGCAGTTGCGAGTCCACGATCATGACAACCTGACCTACAGCGAGGTCGGGTGTCAGATCACGCCATTTCTGTCTGAGCTGAAGACCTGGGAGGTACCTCCGAATGAACTGGCTCCAGAAGTGGTCAGCAATTACCTGGCTTTGTTTCCATCTTCGACTGGTGATAAAATGCCCTGGTCCGTAAATCACCTGCGGCAGTGAAGCGTCCCGCCGCCCCATAAGCAGGAGATTTGGTGTAATGGGGTCAGGATCAGCAATATCCGAGGATGCGTAACCAAGAGGTTTCGCATTAAGGATCCCTTCTACTTCAAGGAGAGCCGTGCAGAGGACTTCTTCCGTCACAATCTGATTCTTCAGGATGACCTGGAGTGCCCCCTTAACCGACCTTATCTCCCGTTCCCATGCTCCCCCAAAGTGGGGGGCATGCGGTGGATTACAATGAAAGGCTATCCTCTGCTTTGCTAGCTGTGCCTGAAGAATGGGCGTCATCATAGAGAAAGCTTCCTGTAACTCTCGAGCACCCCCTCGGAAATTAGTGCCCTGATCTGACCATATCTCGAATGGGGTACCCCGTCGAGAGACAAATCTTCGCACAGCCATGAGGAAAGCGTCTGAGTCCAGGCTTGGCAGCAAATCCAGGTGTACACATCGGGTGGTTAGGCACTTAAAGATTATGCCCCAGCGCTTCTCATGCCTCCGGCCTATCTTGATGGTGTAGGGACCGAAGCAATCAACTCCCGTTGACCAGAAAGCAGGTTTGTGGATCCGGAGTCTCGCTGCCGGCAAATCAGCCATTTTGGTGGAAGCAGGCCTCCCCCGCCATTTCTGGCACTCTGCACATTGTCTTTGATGTCTCCGGATTACTTGTCGCCCTCTAATGATCCAATAAGCGCGCCGTATCTCTGCAAAGACGCGCTCTGGACCAGGGTGCAACAGAATCGTGTCAAAGTGTTGGACAAGGAGCTTAGTTACCGGGTGTTCGGGAGGTAGCACAATAGGGTGTATGGTGTCTGAGTCCAGACCTTCGGCACGTCTCAGGCGTCCTCCAACCCTTATCAGGCCAGTAACCTGATCATACTCAGGGCAGAGCGAACAAAGTCGACTATTCAGGGCCAGAGTCCGTCCCTTCATCAGAGCTACCACCTCCTCCGGAAAACTGTCACACTGAGCTGACTTCAAAATGGCTATCTCGGCCTCCACACGATCAATGGCGGTCATTGGAGGAGAAGCCGCCCCGTGGCGCGCATAGTAAGTAGCTTCCACAAGCTCCTCCCAAGATGTGAAGTTTCCAGGGTCTGGAGTAGGAGTCTGGGCCACTGTGACCAGCCCACATAACCTCCCCTTGCGCAGCTCATCTGTAGTCTCAGCCCTACCAGTAGGTTGGGAGGGCCAGTGTGCCGAACTTTGTTGCAAGAACTCGGGGCCCTGAGCCCAACGGCTGTCTGCCGAAAGACTACAGAGTTCCTTCCCCCTGGTGATGTCATCAGCCGGGTTTTCTGCTGACGTGACATACCTCCACTGATGAGAACTGGTGAGCTCCTGGATTTCAGCAATTCGAGTCCCGACAAAGACCTTGTACCGGCAGGAATCTGACTGCAACCAACTCAGCACGGTAGTAGAGTCAGTCCACAAGATGGTATTCTGCAGGGGTATGGTAAGTTCAGTTTGGAGAGTCTTGGCAAGCTGCGCGCCAGTGAGAGCAGCACTGAGCTCGAGCCGAGGCATGGACAATCTCTTCCGAGGAGCGACTCGGGATCTGGCCAACAGGAATGAAGTGCTGGCATGTCCGTGGCAATCTGTGGTCCTCAGATAAGCTACCGATCCATACGCTTTCTCGGAGGCATCACAGAACACGTGCAGCTCAAACGTGCAACTCGGAGAGTCTGTAGCAGGTGGCACATAACACCTCGGTAAGGTAATGTTCTGCAGGTACGGCAGCTCCTTTTCCCATTCTGCCCAGGTGGCACGAAGGACACCAGTGATAGGTTCATCCCAGCCCATCTCCTTCTGCCACATCGATTGTACAAGAATCTTCCCTCTAGTGGTATAGGGAATGATAAACCCTAGAGGGTCATACTGGCTGGCAAGCACCTTGTACACATTGCGAAGAGTTGGTGTTGCGTAGGAGACTGGGCGATGCTTGTACCCCAAGGTATCGGTGGGGCAATGCCAACGTAACCCAAGCATCGACTCTTGTGGATCAGCTTGGTTAAAGGTCAGCCAGAGCTCACAGCTGTCAGAACGGGCCGCAGTAGGCAGGTGGGACACCACCTCTGGCACATTACTAGCCCACTGCCGTATCTCAAATCCTCCCCTGGCCAGTAGCTGTCTCATTTGGTCCAGTAGCTGTTTAGCCTGGCAGGGAGTCGGAAGAGACTGCAGACAATTGTCGACATAAAAAGCTGTATGGACAGACTCATACACCTCCTCATTCCCCTCACGGTGGTCTCGCACATGCCGCTGTAAAGCGTAAGTGGCACAGCAGGGGCTGCAGGTTGTACCAAATGGTAACACTCGCCATTCATACACATCAGGTGGGCGCTCCTGCTGTCCATCCCTCCACAGAAAGCGAAGTAGAGGCTGATCTTCGGGAAGCAGGCGCACCTGATGAAACATGGCCTTTATGTCACCGCTTATGGCCACAGCATGCTGGCGGAATCGGATTAACACACCAAGGAGTGAGGGGCTAAGCGTGGGGCCTGGCAGCAGGAGGTCATTAAGGGCAGTTTGCTGGTACAGGAAGGAGCAGTTGAAGACTAGGCGGGCTTTGTTGTTGTGATGCACAAGATGGTGTGGAATGTACCAGGATTCAGTGGAACCATGCACCTCCTCCGGAGTCAGCTTTACCACATAGCCTGCCTTCTCCAGCTTTTTGATCTCTTCGTTGTATGTCTGTGCTCTGCTGGGGTCCTTGCGTAGCCGACGCTCATTGGCTCTCAGAAGAGCCATGACAGCCCCTTCAGGTGCCTTCACCTGAGGAAACCCTGCGCGGCGCAGCAAGGGAGTAGCATATCGGTGGACTCCCTCTACCTGTACTCGGACTGTCCTGGATTCAAGAATGTCGATTGCCTGCTGGTCCTCCTTGGACCTGGTAACCTCCTTTTCATTCCTAAAAGGGAGGACGTCAAGCTGCCATAGCCTCTCAACATCCTTGGAGAGCTCTGATGTCTGTGGGATGAATGATGAGTGCAAGCATGCCTGTCCAGCCGCTGGATGTGGAAGACTCTTGGCAGGTCCCTGCAGCGCCCACCCCAGCTCCGTGCAGACTGCTACTGGCCCTCCAGGTGGTCCACGAATCACTGGGCATACCGGAGTGATAAGGTGCGGGTGATCTGATCCAATCAGGATCATAGGTTTCACCTTGCTGAAACCTGTGAGGGGAAGTCGTTGCAGGTGACTGTACTTCCTTTTGAGTGTTTCCACCGGGCAAGATTGCTCTGCCAGAGCCAGTTGTTCTGCTGTGAATGCATTTAGTATTTGATGCCTCACCTTCGGCTTAGCTTTAGTGGACACCTCCAATGATAGGCTTCCCCCATGCAGCTGCAGGACATCCTGCCTGATGGTTCGGAGGGCCAGAGTCTCGTCTGTTGGGGCTAGGCCGAGGAACTTTACAGCAGCAGGCAATATTATGGTTCTCTCTGAACCATCATCCAGCACAGCATAGGTGTCCATGGTTTTTTTCCCATTGTGGAGTTGAACTCTTACCACCTTCAACATCACTCTCCCAGAGTGACTGGAATGGTCAACATAGATGACACTGGATGCTGTGCACATGGTCAGGATACTGGGGTTCTGCTCTTTAGCCTTGGCAAGGCCATGTAATACAAGGAGGTGTTGCTCACCACAGGTGCTGCAGGGTTTCTTGAGCGTGCAGTTGTCAGCAGAATGGTTCCTGCCACACCTCCAACATTTATTCTTGTCTCTGATCCAGTCCACAACCGCAGCCACATCCAGCCGGGAGAACTCATTACATCCACTCAAGTAATGCTCTGTCCCTTCACAGAAAGGGCAGTAAGGCTTGAAACGTTCTCTTTTCTTCTGCATTGCAACATTCTTCGGACCTGGATGGGCCAAAGCAGGTGGTTTGGTGGCCGTGGTTTCAGGTCCATAATACACAGAGGCCAACTTGGGTTTGGGTTTTGTTTCCAAGTGCCTACTGACTTTCCCCTCCAACCAGGGCTTCTCTGAGGCATACAGCTCCGTGGCCCGTCGGGAGACCTGCATTGCTTGGGTCTTGCGCTCCAACCACTCGGCTAGATCATAGAGGGTATAAGTGCGATTTGATCCGGGCCGCAGGATCCCTCGGTTAAGGCAGTACTCTGCAAAGTTATCCCGATAACTCAGAGGGAGTTTGGTGAGTAATCGGTCTACGTGGGATCCACAGTGGAGTTCACTCTCTGCCACCCCGTCCATCGTGGTAAGCATCCCCACTAGACTGGCAACTGACAGGGAGAAAGCTTCAAAGGCTTGTGAGTCACCTGGTTTTATGTGTGGTGTGCACAGGATGGCGCTGAGTTCACTCTGTACCAGTTGTCTTGGCTGGCCGTACTTCTGCTCAAGAGCCCTCATTGCACTAGTATATGGAGTTGGGTCATGGATGTAGCGTTTAGCCACTTGGAATGCACTTGGGAACTTCAAGTGATCTAGCAAGATCTGATACTTGTAATCCTCGGACAAGTGCTTGTGAGGCCCAAGAACACTATCCAGTCCTTTCTTCAGTAAGGCAAAGTCACTCTCCTTCCCAGAACTGAAAACAGTGAGCTTAGGTTTAGGGAGGCCATAGGAGGATGCAATCACCATTTCCAACATACTGGGTTCTGAACTCGTGTGGTTTACTGCTGGGAACATACCTGGTGGAGGTCTAAGTCCCTGTGCAGCTAGCACAGGTTGGAATGAAGCATATCGAGGCTGTTGAGGCAGAGGGCGAAGTGGGGGGATCCATGGCTGGAAACCCCGAGTGACGTCCTCCTTTGCAGTAGAAGGTTGCATAGTGGCCGGCTGGGCCACTAAGGGAGGGTCTGGTTGAGGTGTCTGCGATGGCACAGGAGGCCCAGACATCTGTATTGCTGGTGGAGCTGCAGTGCTGGCTACAGCAGGTGGAGCAGGAGTTGCTGGATGCACTGGTGTGAGAAGATAGTCAGGACATGGTGAAGTGAATCTCGGAGCAGACGCTGATCTTTCCATAGAGAGCTCTGTGGGTGGCCCAACGGGTGCAGTGGAAGTGCCAGGGAGTAGGGCTAAAGGAGCTGACATCACAAGGACGGGCTCTGTAATTCTCTCCCCCTCCTGAATCGATTTGGGCTCCCTCTCCGTAGGATTTGGTGTAGAGACAGCTGAAGCCATTGGTTCCACCTCCATTAATGGCCCCTTTGGCACTGGAGGGGTGAGCTGCTCTAGTCGCTGCACCCGTTTGTTAAGGTCACGGGACTCTGCTACAGTCACTTGCAGAGATCGCATCTGATGCTGGATATTAATCAGACAATCCTCCATTCTTCGCCATCTTATCTCTTCCACATCCGGCCTCCTTGTGTAGTGGGAGTTTGACGGTGCCATCATAACCTCCTCTGTTAGATTGGGTGACAGCCTTGGCCCACGGGTACGGTAGGACAACTCATAGTCCTCCAGATGTCCAGGGATTCGATGGCTCCTGCTAGGACGGGGACTCTGTGCATCATCCTGATCTCTGGAGGCAGCCATGTCATGCAGGTGCAGCACATCCGGCTCGAAGGACCACTTTGTACAGAATGGTGTACGTCAGTTTAATGCTGGGGTGTGCTGCAATAGTAACTATCCTCGGTCAGAAGGAGAGGCTGACATCCAGGGATTAGATTACCACAGGTGGAGTTTATTGGCGGTCAGATGGATGGTACAGGAAGGTATGGCATACAGTAGGAGGATGTGGAGGGGTGATATGGTGTGGTTTCTATGATTAAGAACAGGGCATAGGAAACAGAACAATAATAGAACAGGCATGAATACGGATCAAAGATTAAGAAAACTGGTAACAAATCCCTCCACCACAAATCAGTTTGATATCACTTACGGTTTCACATTTACTGAGGCACTACCCAAAAGGCGCCACAAGAGGGCACTCCAACACAAGAGATGACCCACTTATGATGATGCACCTAGTAAACAGTCAGCCCCCTACTTAACCACTACGTAATGCAGCGCTGTTACAGTGTACAAATTCACATCAATTGGCAGGTGGACCAAACAGAGCAAGAACAAGCCCAAAACAATCAAATAACTGGGCTGTAATAGCTATCGCTAACTAGCACATATGCTAACGGCCACTAAACCCAATACACACAAGTAGCAGGGTAAACTTCTTGAGCATGGAACATTAACTCACTTTTAATTGACGCACACCATCCCCAACAAATACAGGATGGGCTATTTGCTTCCCTTCCCCGCAGCTCTCTCCTCAATCGCCAGCCCAGGAACGAACGAACACCATCCAGCTCCGAAATCCCATGAATCCCATCACTGCCCAGAGGCTGCTGGGTAATGTAGTTCACCCTAACACAGGCTTTTCTACAATGGCATTTGCACCAGCTTAAGCTGTGTTTTCCAGTTGCTAAGTAACAGATCCTAAACTTACTTTTCATTGTGTGATTTGCATCACATTAGATAATGACAGCGGTGTAACTAGACAACTCTTAGCTTTAGAAATCTCACCTCTGGTGAAAGCGTTTCTTAGTGTTTGCCCTGTTTTGGTAAGAATAACCCATTTTTGTTTTGTTTTTGTAGTTGTATAGTATATCGATAAACTGTGTTTGGTTTAACAAACAGAATGCTAATAATAGCATACATTATCCCGATTATAGTGCACTGTGCTATGAACTAAACAATGAAACCTGACTCTGAGTTATTTAAATATGCCTGGCAGTGGTTCAGTTATGAATGATCTGCCAATGGATAAAGGTATACACTGTGATGGTCTAGTCTTTTAAAGCATTAGCACTCTGTTAGTTTGTTTGAATTCACAAGCGAATATATAAATACAAGTAAAATTGTCTGTAACCATCAGCTACAATGCATTTTATAGCTAGAATAGGTAGTGTGCTGTCATAGCTGTGTAAGGTTTGATCATTTGGTCGCATGGGTGGTTTGAAATTTTAATGGAAATTTTCTGTAAAAAAGTCTAAAAGCCTTGCTAGCCACTTCCGAGACTGGGATGTTCCTTATCCCTGACTGGACCAATGTGATTTAACTTAACATACCAAAAAAAACTGCAAAACCCTTGTACAAATTCAATTGGGGATTAAAAATGTCTGTCACTACCAAATTATAAATGATTGTCATCTTTGAACTAAAAAAAAAGTTAAGTACAGTTTAAAGATAAAAAATTTAAGCAATGAAATGAATATAATCTAAAAGTTTTGAAAGATATAATGTATAAACACGAAAATCGACATAGAAGAAAACATCCTCTCACTGTACACTTCTGCGTTCCACCATAGCTGCTGTTGGTTCTCCATTATTAATGGCAAGTGAGAAAAGAAGCACTTACTGACTTACTACCACCCACACTTGTCTGCTGAACATTTGAACACATTAGAGAGAATGAGTGTGCGTGTGTGTGTGTACAAAGGTAGCACAATGAACACTACAATTAGGGTAGAATTTCCCATTCTGAAAACAAATATGACCCGTAGTCATGCTGTGAATCAATACAGGCGTGATTCAGTGAAGCAAAGGGTGCCTCCCTTTCACTACACACAGATATTCACGAACACAAATGAAAACCTCTTGCAGGTCTCAAAGGTAACATCAAACAAGACTAGGTCCAAATGAGAGTGCTGACATTGCCTTCCTTTGTTTCTTTTTACTTTCTTATTATCATTATGCAAGTAAAATATCATCTTTTTAAATCACCTCCATTCTCCATTGATGGTTTCTCTCCAAGCTGGCCAAATAGGCTGTGTTTTCTGAAAGGGACTTCCATTGATTTAAGGTGCTGATGCTGCTTTTCTCTATGAGAAAAGATCAATACAGGCTCCAGCGGGACTTTGCACCATAGCTTCACATTGCAGTCCTCAGAGCAAGAAGATGGAGTGTGTCCCTGTGAGTGAGTGTGAGTAAAAAAAAGGCCTGTTTTTGTTTTACTGTCATGAGCTGGGATTGTGGGAGGAGACATTACATGTAGTAGACATTTACATTTGATCAAATCTGAATAAGTCCTAAAAATAATCCTCCAGTTAAATAGTTTTTGTGATTACGTTTCTTACCATGCAGTATATAGGAGCACATGACATTAGGTGATTGTTTTAAGGCAATTGCATTTTATTGAAATGTCTTTGTTTTAATTGTGATGCAGCATCTTTCAAAAGTTGGGTTTGAGTCTTTCAGAATAAAAAGTTGGGAGGCGTTTGTGAAGCTGCGATAAACTGTGTGAGCAAATCAGTCAGTAATTTAACCCCATAACGACTAGTGTATTACATTTGATACATACAGTTTTTTTGAGACTTCAGCATTTTCAGTGTGATTTTTTTTTCTTTCCTAAAAAATATAAATATCTTGGATAATAGACTTTTAAGAAATAATTCTTTGCCAGGTGTAGCTATCATATTTGCTAAATCTGACTGTTTTTTTGTTTGTTTGTTGCAAATTATTGCATTTTTCATCTTTTTTTAAATGTCAGAAGGTTCAATAAATTCTCCATTTATTTGCAATTATTTAAGGGTTCAAACCTGAAGGGGTAAGAAGAATATTTTTCAATGTAAAATTTTGAAGAATGTACATTTTTCGTCACATGGTCCCAAGGTCCTCCTTAAAAGCAGCCATGAGCCTTTCTCAGGAAGATCTCAAAAAACTACTGTCAGTGTATTTCATCTTTGCATTTACAACAAAAAAAACCCATGATTTTAAGAATTACCAGAGCTGTTAACTTAGAGCAGCTGTGTTGACCTAATAAATTTGTTAACCGCTGTGTATTTAATTTATTTCTCCTCTTTTTCCTGCATCTTTAATAATCCAAAACATTCATATTTCACCCATGCCTAGTACCACGTCCTCATCTTCTTAATATTGAGTTCATTATTTACTGGGCAGCTGAAATCCTTTATCATGCAAGATCGTGAAGACATTCTGCTTTGAAAGTATATCATAAGCTCGGTTGTTGTTATTATTTCCCAAACATCAGGCACATTAAAAGAAGAGATGAGTGCCATATTTAAAAGTAGGTTTCCACTCTACCCTAAGGTTGCACTGTCCCAAACCCACGTGCACTAGTGCACAGTAGTATCTTACTACCAGACAGCCTGGAGGCAGAGCATCTCACAGGAGTGAGAGGATGGAGTAACAAGTTAGTAATCAGGGGAAATACTCTGTAATTCAATCTGAATTTGAGGCAGTCCCCGCCTAACCCCCGACACTATTTCTTCAGTATTCAGTGACTGAATGAAGCAAGAAAACAGAGACACCCTAGCACGATTTAAAACTAAATCGTGAGGGTAATGTAAAATTAAGAATAGTGTATTACTTCCTGAAATTCTCTTATGAAGCATGAAGTTCTCAATCGCTGCTAAACAGGTTTCATTGCTGCAGTCACACATGGACTCAGTCATGATCCTTCTTCTACCAGGAAATCAACTTTTACTTTTACAATCTGATTAAAATGCTTTTAATTTCAATCAGTGTTAATGATATTTATTTTATTAACACTTTCATACACACAATGCAGTTTATATTTAAAGCATTTAAACTTTCATATGTAAAATGGGGAAAGATCTTTTGAGGAATGTGATAGTTTAGTAACTGTCAAACTGATGAATTGCTTTGTGTTGTTTTTGTTTTTTAACTTTTCATATTGTCATATCTGTAACTCCAACCTGCGTAGAGCTTATATGTAGTTTAGTCTTAGGACAGTAGGGCAGCACTTTCTTTCATCTGATACCAGACAAGTTTTGGTGAAAGGTCCAATTTCTGTTGTATCAGAGAGAGTCATCACCTGCACCTGCTGAAGTATTTATACTCCATCTGCATTCAGGTTGATCAGGTTGTTTATCTAGCGCTCAAGTGAAATTTGTTCAGTTATAGAGTAAATATGTAAACTACAGCCAAAACACACATGATGAAATTTTGTTATATGACTGAATAAATGAAAAACAGCATCATAGGATTTTTTTTGATGTGTGCATGTACATGCTGCAATACTGTGAAGTGTTCCTTTATGTGGACTCCCTATTACAAAATAAAAACACCAAATAGCCAATCCAGTGAAAAGCCTGAGACATCAGTGATGGGAGATTTGATCTTTGCGGTGACTCACGTAAAGCAATGCAGAAGGCTGAGGATTCCCATCCGCATGAATCACCCTGTCTCCGTATCTGCAGTGTACAAGCAAAGCAATATACGTTCAGCATTAAAATGATATACAACCCCTTCATGCTGCTGCACTCACCGACTCCATCCAATTGGCTCTGCAAGTCACATTCTTCCATCAGTCCCAATCTGCCGGCATGAAATTTGACCGTTTACAGTTGAAATAAATTACTCTCTGCATTGCACAAGTCAACATTACTGCGCTGTATGTTTATCAATTTCTTTTTAAAATAAGTATTGATTAACTATATGATAAATATTTTAAAGTGTAACTCTTGGAGAGCTGCTTCAGTATTTTCCTCCTCCCAGGAACTTCATCATTTGTCCAGTAAAGCCACTATCCCTTCTCTGCACATGTCAAAACCATCTCATCTTTGCCTCTAACATTGTTTCCAAAACACTATGAGATGTCCCTCTGATGTAATCATTTCTAACCCTGTCCATCATGGTGTCTTTGTCAGTGCCACCATCTCCAGACCACATGTCCCAGCAGGTCTCACTACCATCTTTTAAACCTTCCCTTTGACTTTTGATGCTCCTTACATGTTAATCTTTCGACCTGTCGCTCTCTCATTCATACACATGTATTCTGTTTTGCTTCTATTGGCTTTCATTCCTTTTCTCTCCAGAGCATACCTCCACCTCTCCAGGCTCCACAGAGTCCACAGAGACCCCTGCCTGACCTCATAATGCTTTCCTTTGCCACCTCTCTTTTTTATGTTATTAGCCTCCAGTACTCCTGTCTACTTTATTCATCTTCCTGACTATCCCACTGTTTCTTCACTAACCTTTGAATGTTTTCTTGTACTTTCTCATTCAACCACAAAGTCTCCTTGTCCTGTCTCCTCTGCCCAGAATATACACAAAACACCAGTCATCTAGTAACTTTTCCCCACCACCCAGAGCATGTCTCAGCTGACTTCTACTTCTTCTTGGTGTCCGAAGTCATTCTACAGATTACCGTCTGATGCTGCCGAACTAATGTGTGCGGGTGCAGTAACTCAGGTTTTTGGGTGGTGTCGGGGGAAATATAAGACAACTCACTAAGTCTTCATGCTGCTTGGTCTCATGGTTTTTCCTACACAAACTGGAAAAATAAAGAAAAAGAAGAAGAACTGGACTAATTACAAATAATACTTTATAGGGTTCCTGCTACTTCACTGTTTCCATCTTTATCCAGGAATTCATAAATATGTAGATTAAAATCTCCACCCTAAGTGTAACCTTGGTTTGGCTGGTTCAACAGGTCTTCCTAAAAATGCGCTGCTTGTTCTGCTACCTAATAAATTATATTTGTTTAATAGTTTTTCTGCTTTTGTGTGTCCCCAGTCCAGAAACAGTCTCCAGGCAGGGGATATAGACGGGGCCAGGAGGCTGGGTAAACTGGCTCGTCTGCTCAGTATCGTCTCCATTGTCATGGGCGTGGTCATCATCATAGTCTACGTCTCAGTTTCAGGTACATTAGATGAATCGAGCAGGACACATTTTTGAGGACAGTGATGTTATCATGGTGGTGTCCAGTGTGCTGCACTGAGATTTAGATTGAAGTGACGTCAAATGTGAGACATTTTACATTCTTATAAGGTACTTTCTATAAGTTGACAACACACCCCACACTTGTAGCAATAATAGTTTCTAGGTTATAAGGCTTTTTGTAAATTTTTAACCAATAAATCATTAAGTTGACCTTGAAGATAAGCCTCCTGTACACTCCCACAAAGTTTTAGTGAAATCAGAATCCAAAACTTTTCAAGCGATCTTGTTTACAGACAGAAAGAATGACGTGATGTGTGTGTGTTACACTTACTTTTGCTACAATCATAAGTGAGTGACATACTTCTTCTCTTTCCCTTTTTTTTACAGTTTCCACATGAACTCGTGAGAGATGATCTTTCAGCAAGTAAACAAAAGAAAAACACCCTTCAGAGATGCATGTATTAGAATCTGGTTAGCATTTGCTTGACAAAAATAATGAAAATCATGATGTAAATCTGTCAGGTTAAAACAGAAGAGGAAGAAAATGCAGATTTGTTTGTGGTCAGAAGGAACCCCGTGTGTTTCCCAGTGTGGAACATGGACTTCTCACAATAAAGACAATAATCTGTGTATGAGGAGAGAGCGACTTTCTCTGTATGAGATGGAGCTACTTTGGAAAAATGGATTTGGGGTTTGGTCTCCAAACTTTGGACAGCTGCATATAATCCTCATATATTCCTTATCAAACCTTTTGCATTCAAAGCATATACAGTTACAAATATATTTGAAATGTGGATAGAAAAAAATTACATATATACATTGTATATGTACATTTTATATAATGTTTGTATGCCAAGCGGTGTTGGGTTTGCTAAGGCTGTCATAGTGGCTGCTTTGTCAGTACCTGGATGCTCAGTGGAAACTCAAAGGTTTGTGAAAGTGGGCAGGGGACATAATTCTTTTTATTTATTATAATTTTTCATTGAAAAAAAAAAAAAAAAACAAGACCAAGTGCATGCCTGAATGTAGATCACCGAATCTCTGCCTTCATTTTGACTGTTATTTCCATGTTTCTTACCTTTTCCAGGAGTCTGAGAGACTAGCAGGTTTGCACATGTGAGACTGTTTTGTGTACGTTTAATTATTTACCACAAACAGGTTTTGTTTCTCCTCACCATATTCCCTTAGAATTAATTTTACATGTGTGTGCGTGTGTGTTTGCTGCCTTTCTACACCATAGCTCCCTATTTTGCATTGTTATACACTGACTGTTAAATGTCACCGATTGTTTCACGGAATGTTTTTCCAGCTTGTTGTATTGGTATAAAACGTATTTATATAGGAAAATATATATGCAATATGTACGCATGCTATGGGCCAAACAGGCTGACACAAACTTCTTTTTTTAAACAACGAGCAGGTCTATAAGTTTAACTTAGTAACAATGAAAAGCATTTAAACAAAAAACAAAAGCATTCCTTAAAGTTCAAGCCTGACAAATTGTCTGTATTCATAATTTTATCAAAGAGATGCAGTGTATTGATCCGCCTGTGGATACACAAAAGAAGTGTTACAGTGACATATATGAGACTGTGAGCAGAGATAAAATCACTGTAAAGCTATGCTGCATTATTCAGATCATTTGGGGCAATAATGTTATTTGGATGGCAGGGTTCATTTACATTTTGTATAATTTTTATTTTGATAAGTTACAGTATTCTTTTCGCTTGCTCATACAGTTCAAACAAGTGAAACCCTATAGCTATACTATGCTGCTAAAGTGATACTACCAAGTCCTCAACATCATCAGCGTAAGGATGCACAACTGCAAACTGTCGAGTGAACAAACTTTCATCGTCCTTGTTTGTGCTCATGGTTGTACAAAAAGTCACTTTAGCAAAATATCCGAAAGCAGCAAAATCCAAAGATGCCCTACTGTTTACTTAGTGCAGGCGACAGCCCTGCTGTTTTTCTTACATCTATAGTTTTCATCTGGAACCACTGGTGACCAGAAGCCAAATGTCAGTAAAACAGCTCAAACTTTTCCACTTCATTTCCATGTATTAATGTGTTTCCTTTCCAGTATATTGTATGTGCCAGTTCACATCTCTGTGGTGTACATTTTGCATGTCAGGAATAAACATTACGATGCATGGTCCAAGTTGTGCCTTCTCATGGTAACTTCCAGTACACAAGGAATTGTTGTTGACCACAGCCATGCTAAGCAGCTTTCTCAATCTGTAGTCTATAGATAGCATGTTGTTTCAGATAAATGTAAATATTACAATAATTATACCAATAAAAACACCAACCAACATGTTGATGTTCGTCACTTATCTTTATGGGTCGGACCCCAATTTACGGAACTGCCTTTGGACCACTCTGTAATCCGTACAGACGGTTGTGTGAGTAGATCAGCCCTTTCTGAAAAACTCAGAGTTCTCAAAGTTGCTAAAATCACCTTTCTTCCTTGTTCTGATGCTCAAGTAGATCTTCAGCAGGTCATTATGACCGTGTCTACATGCCTAAATACCTAAATGCCTTGACTTGCCGTGTGACTGGCTAATTAGATATTTGCTTTGCTAAATTTGGTTGCTAAGGCTAAAGCATGAACAGAATATCGTTAATATTGCAGGTATTTGATTGTAAACTCAGGTATTATCTGCTCAATGATTGTTTTAGAAGGGGACACTTTTACTATTGCATTTTGGCAAGAATTTACAGTCAAAGCCAAAACATATTCCACTTTATCTACTAATAATCATTGCATTTGCTTTAAAAGTTTAATTTTAGTGGCGGCACTACAGGTCAGACAGTCAACAACCAAAGTTAGGCAGCCAGACTATGAAACAACATTTTTGAATCAACCAACAACCTTCTTGCACGTCCGTGACATCTGTGTTTTTCAGTCTCATCACTGGCGAAAAATGATAATGTCTAAAGAAAGAAATAAAAAAGGCTTTTCCCACAGACAAGAAAAAAATATCCACTGTGGCACATTTGTGAATGTAATATTTGTGTATTGTTCAGTTTTCATTGAGACTGACAGACAAAGATATTGATATTGATTCAACTCTGCACTGGTGCTGCTGTCTGCAGTCCTGTACTGGATTGCACTATACTGCACAGCTGTTGTTGCTTTTATTGTATCTAAGCCCTGTACGTAAGGCATACACACTTCGACTGCAGGGAACACAAACACCATTTATCATGGTCACCACAGTTACAGACTGTAGAGTAGGAGAGAATTTGTGTGTGGGGGGGTAAACATATGGCTCTTATGGCTCTCTTCAACCACACACACTCACACATAAAGGCCTGGCTTAGTTTCAAATGCTTAAACAGCTTTTTAAATATTTGCTTGGCTCACAGAAAAAAAAAGACAAGATTTCTGTCTTTACACCTTAGCTCCTAATAAGCAAATCTGCTAGCCAGAAGTTACTGTAGCAGGACTCTTCTGAGAGAATCTAGCACTTAGTCGAGTGGCTAAAATATTCAGGAGTTGCACCTCTGCGGTCCTCCGACAGCACGTACACACTTCTGAGCTATACTTAGACATCAGTACAGGATTTACCCCTTAAAGGACGTAAGATATTAATGAGCAGGTGGCGGTTTTTGTAGTATGAAGAAAAGGCTATTCGTTTCATAATGCCCAACCAGGATACAGACAAAAAAAAAAAAAAATCTTTTAGTTTTCTTTGTGAGGAAGGCATCAGAGGGGATGAGGACAAGAAACCAAATGCTCTCTTCAATCCACACCAGTGGACGTTTATTTTTACTGGATTACAGTCAACTGATAGCCTGAAGTAGTGAGAGAAAAGCGTATTGATGTTTCTCACACAGCTGCTTTGCTTTGCTTTCCAGCACCGGCACCAACAAACTAAGAGTTTAATCGAATGAGTCGAAGCCCGTCTGCAGTCATTCCCTTCTCAGCTGAAGGCTTCAGCTCCTCTAGTGCCTCATTGAGTTCCAAGTGGATTCAAACCAGACGCAGTCAGTCCGACTCTGGCTCTGCCAGGTACACTGTGCTGCTGTGAAATGTGCAAAATGTTTAACTCCTCCAGAGGCTGGTCGTCAAGCCCGGCTTTCATTTTTTTGCTATGGAAACCTTGAAGCAGTGCACTATAAAAAGGTTTGTGACTGAATATATTTCACCTGTTTTTGGTTTGTTTTTTTTCTTTTGCATGGCTTTGAAAACAGCCAATCAGGCAAACCTGTGGATCAACTGTCCCAAAAAAGTAAAGCTGCCATTTATTTAATGCTTTCTTATATTCAATGATTTAGGACTGAACTTAGACGATCAAGCAAGTTACAAAAACTTTAATATAAGTTCAAAAGATTACAGTAAGAAGTAACTGAAATGCATATATTAATGTGGATGTGTGCAAGTAATGATTGTTTTCATTCTATCCCATGACTGTGTATTATCATTGTTTTAATGACAATTTCAATAACAGTCAAATATGTGGCAGCATCTACAAAAAGGGAAAGAAACGCCTTATTTTAACAAGTAATGGCTGCTGATTAACCTGTGGGTTAATTTATTTATAGTGCTGTCCAAAAGTCTTGAGCCACCCCTCATTTCTTTATGTTTTGCTTCCACGGAGTCAGACTTGCTTGAATGTTTTAACATGCTCTTGAGCAATAGTGCTTTAGTCTTCCTGAAGGTCTTTCAAAGGTTTTATTTGGATATTGGCTTCTTCTTCACTAATTTTCTGTCCATCTACTGTTCACTGAAGCCTCATCAGAAATGGTCTCAATGGAAGGTCTGCTATCAAGAAGCCAATCTTAAGGGAGAGAAACCGGGAGGAAAGGCCACATTACACAGGTTTTTATTCAAATCGTCGGGCTGTATTTTAGCCAGTGGGGTTGGGATTCCTGTCAAAATTGATGGTATTATGAATGCACCATAGTATCATCAGACTGATCCACCATGCAGTTCCTTCAGCATGATATTGATCCGAAATACTCTGCTAAGAACAAAAGGCATCCAACATCCAAAGAAGAGTTTTGAAGCTCTATCAAGAAGTCTGGAGAACCTTTCCCGAAGACTAAAGAAATTACAAGAAAGCTGGTCACACGAGATATTGACTTTCAAGCTTGTTGGAACTGTACAAACTCCTTTTTTGCCTTATAAACTATACTTCAATAGGCTTACTAAAGTTTCAACAAACTGCTGCACATATTTTCCATTTTTCAAACAAAAATGAAGAAATGTGGTGTGGCTTAAAACTTTTGCTCAGAACCTCTGAATGTAGAAATGTAGGATACAAATGACTCTTCCTTTGAACCTCAATATCACTTTCTTGAATCTCTATCCCACCTGTTATTAACTTTATAAATTCACTTTCCACGAGTAAAACACATAAATTTTAACATAAGATTATTATTATTATTGGAGCCTTGTGGTGGCATTAAATTTATGTAGTATGTTGATGAAGTTTCAAATGATAGAGTTTCAAAAATGTTTTTTAAATGAGCATCTTCTAGTGTCACACACTTTGATGTACATTCTGATATGAATAATTTATTAATTCACATTGTACAGCCCACAATTAACTATCCATCCCACTCCACCAATTAAAAACAACCATTCAGCTAAAAATCCTTCACCTGTGAAAAAAATAATAAATCCATCACACAATCTCACAGTCTCTTTACACTTTCAGTGGCACAGAATTGCTCTCAAAGTGATTTATCAATATATATTTTTATCTAGTCTTATTTGTAGTTTTGGTCTTCGTTCTCTTGTTGGCAGAAGAACACCCAACCACCAACCTGCCATCTGTCCCCGCTGCTAAATACAGGTTCAGTAGAAAATGTTGGCCAAAATTTGCTCCTGTCCCAAAACTGGACCAACTTAATGTCCTTCTGCTCGGGAACCTCCAGGGTCCTCCAATCACTCAGCTCAGCCCCCAGAGTGTTTCCGTGCTACAAAGAGCAGATGAATCCTGCCTCTTTAAAGACTTCACCGGGCTTGAGTTTCAGTGAAAGGCATAGAGCAGGAGGAGAATGGTGCAAACGCCAATCACCGCGCCAAGGATCAGAGAGTCCCTTCTCTTTCGCAGGTTGATTCGCTGGATGAGGTTGTTGATAGCTGGGAAACGGTCTGAAAGAGTGTAAATTAAGGAAAAATACACAAATATGGGATATAGAAACCTCAGTAACACTATTACTGGCGACATTTCTATAAATCAGACCATTTTCTATCAAATATGTGACCACTGATTTTTGAATGTCCTATACTGATTTCACACTAGAAATCCTTTAAAGATAACTGAGTGCTTTCTTCCATTTGGTTCCCCGCACACAACACTGCACATGTGCAGCATAAAGGATACTGGCCAGAGTATTGACCTTGCTCTGTATGGATTTCAGCATGCCCCTTTGGAAGGTTATGTTCTCCTTGGTTGCCATAGCAATGCTGAAGAAAAAGAAAGATGTAGCAAGACAGATGAGTGGAGAAAAGGGACAATCCTTCATGTCTTTGCTCTTTATTAGTAATTTAAAAGTACCTCTGACTGTAGGCGAGTTGGAAAATGTAATTTTTAACTTTTCTTTTTCACTTTGGTCGTCTCCACCTAACTTCGCGGTGCTGTAAAGCCCCTGTGTCATTCACTACTGTTTCTAAACTTTTTTGTAAGCCAAATCTACAGAAAAGGATTTAAAGGGTAAAACCTAAAATTGTGATAATTCCTGCCCATTCAAACACTGCTAATAGTTGCACCATGTTACACTGAACATCATAGGATTTACAGATCATCTATTCCTCCCTCCTACATGCAGTATCTTTATGAGATGACTAGGCATCTATAAGGGCAGTACAGAAGTGCTGTGGTATTGTCCCTCTTGTTCTCAAACTTGGGCTTCGGGAATCTTCAGAGCAGCAAAGTGCAGCTGAGCAGCTGGCAGGAAAAGTTTCAGGTTCTATGTTACACAAAATAATCAATAAAAGCTACACAGCCCACCTTCAAGCACTTTGTTAAACTTTTAGTTGTAAGAAATAATCCCCAATAATCATTTCTCTTACAGTAAGCTCTTCACAGCTGTACTAAAAACGATCCACACACAGGTTCTATAAACAATAACTAAAGGCTAGATGCCAGCAGCAGTGGCTGTGAGTGGTACTGGTTTGCTTCATGCAAGGAGAGAAATTACTTTAAAAAGACATGGCATGCTGAGAGGTATAATTTTACAGCCTCCCTGGGTTGTCCATTTTAATTCTTTTAATCCACTTGGTAGAAATAAAGCAGTGCTCCGTTTAAAGATGATGTGACATCAGCCAATTATAAAAGCTTTTAGACCCATTCACACCCCTTATATATGACATAATGAATAATATACTATTTGAACATATGCCATTATATTATTAGAAAGGAAAAACATTGATTCAAGCAAAAAAATGTTCAATTATTCTAACTTTTCATTACATATAGGATTATGCTAGCATTCAGACTGGTGACAAACAGAACTAGTCACAGGGGACCAACTCCTCCCATCTCAGAGTAAAAGATCCCCAGAGGAAGCTGGTGAAAACAAAGTAAATGAAATCACCAGTTGTTTACTCTTTTGGCTGGTAAAGAAGATGAGCTGAAGGCCTGGTGCGTGTGTTTCGACTGAGCACTGAGAAACTATGACGACTGTGTTCGTCTGAATGTGTTGAGAGTGTGATGTGTGAGCACGGGTGGGTGGGGTCTTGGCATCTCCTGTGGTTTTGGAGGTTGCTGAGGGGACAGTCTGCAGTCTTGGCCTGGAGCTGTGTTTTGGGGATCATGTTTTCCTCAGTCAGGAAGAACCACTTTGCTGATACCAGCAACCTCGACTAGTCAGTGTTAACCGGCTCATGAGAATCAGAGCTGGAGGACAGAAGTGCACTCTGTGATCAGTCAGTTTTTGCTTTTTGGTGACCTAAACGAGGAATGTTAAACTGTCCAGCAAACTGGTAAATAAAACCCAAAATCACAAATTATGACAGTGCCTCTTAATGCTTTACAATATGTGCAGCACACAACGCCTCTTCTCCCTGGACTGAGGCCATTAAGATTAAACTACATCTACAAAACTTTTTGAAAGGCTAGACCTACATTTCATTATATTTAAAAAGATAACGTGTTATCCGTCATACCTGAGAGAATTCAAATTTTCATCCCCATTTTTTTCCCAACTATAACCAGAAACCAGAACAATACTCATCTTAAGAGACTTTAAATTATATTAAAAAAAGAGGCTGGCACATTATAGAGGGGAAAACAATGCTGTGTGAGCACATACTTGGCAACAAAAACCAAGAAGAAATCTCTGTTAGAACCAGACTCGGATGAATAAGGGAAAGAAGGCTTACCTTATTGTGTCATCCATCAGTCGATCTGAGCTATAGACAGTGAGAAGGAGAGAAAAACGCAGGGGAAGGGCACTGGTTAGATATTGATACAAGCACTGCAGAATAAACAAGTAATGGTAATAAACAAATGACATAAAAGCTACTTCCAGCTGCTCCCTTTTCACAAAGGTCACCCCAGTGGGTAGCTCTGCATGCTTGATTTGGCAGAATTTTTATACTTCCTGACACAAAACCAAAGGGCATGCTACAGTATGGTTTAGTCTGGACAAGCTGTTGGAAGACTGATATACTTTTTCACTTTAAAAAAAGAGTTGTGGTAGATTGTGTTAAATTAAAAAATAAAACATAAATAAACCTGCACAGTTTTGATTGTCTTTTAAGGTCTCCCCCTGTATAATCTGTGAGTCTCTGAAGCTCTTTACTGATTTGTCATTAAAATGGCAGCAAAATCCAGCAAATTGTACACTTGTGCGCCAAGTGCAACAGGTCCAATGCTGTTTGTGGGGCCGACAACAGCCAGTGTAATGGGCCCATGTAGTAGTGACTGAGTTGCACAAAAAAAGATATTAATCACATATTAATCTTTTTTTTTTTCTAATTTGTTTTGTTCATTTTCCCCTCATGGATAAATCAACTCAGATGCCCGGAGGTTAACATTCTGCATCACTGCATCACTGCATAAAAGAGGGAAAAGTGGAAGGCACTGCTACACTCCCAATCCCACACAAACCTCTTATGCTGTAACACTTGTTTTGTGTCTCAGGTTGCTCATAGGCAAAAAAGCTCTCAGCGGTTTATCTTCTAATTGCAATCAATTTGGATAATGTTCCAGAGAACTAAAGTCAACCAAACAAACAAAACTGCAGGGATTGTATTTCATAGCTCAACAATCATTCATCTTCCATTCAGCAGCTCCACATCCTCCACCTGCATGCTCAATGTGTGGTTTCCGTTAAGCTCTTAACAATGTTAAGATGAAGTAAGAGAAGGCGCTAAAAGATTTATACCTCACTTGCAAGATGCAAGATCTTCCTGATTGCAACACAGTTTTTGTGATACTCTCATTCTCTCTTGGTGGGCAAACATAAGGGAAAACCACCAAGAGCTGAAAAATGTGGCAAAAACTATAGTTCCTCTAGGTTACTGGCATACTGGATACTGGCAATTAGGGCAACTAAAGACCGTTTTGATAGCTGACTAATCTGCCAATTTTTCTTTAACTAGTAGATAATCAATTATCTTATAACTTTTATTTACGCTTCCTGTGGGCAAACCTCCCGTTCTAGGCTCCAGTACCTGACCTGCAAATATCACCCTGTTATCTTGTACTATAGCAATTTAAATATATTGACCTAGGAAACATATGAATTTACTCAGAATAAAAAGAAAAATGCACAGTTTTATTTGAATATTATTATGGAATGCTGTGAGCTAAACTCAATCTCAGATATCTGGGCACAAATTAGCAGTCCATTTCTATATCTGTGACTTGATATACTCTTTTCTGTTCCAGTTGACTTTTATTTTGCTTTGCAGTGAGTGTTTACAGGAAAGGTGGTAGAGAAAGCCAAGCCCAGACATAGCAAGGGACCTTTTTCCACTAGAGCTCCCTACAATCTGTAGTATTCAAAGGTAATATGTCTTATTTAACTTTTTGTCTTCTAGACAGCGAGTGGGCAGGACCAATTGCACTATAATGCATATATACAGTGTGGGCTGTGCATCCTTCTGTTCTTGGATCACAACTGCCCACACTGGCACCAATCTGCTTTTTTGGCACTAGTTTGTAAGATTGTAACTGGATTTGTCTGACTGAATGGAATCAGTTACAGGAGGTGAAATGATAACTGGCATATAACTTCATTATTAGTTAGATGCCAGTTACCATTTCACTTAATAAATGTATTGTGGGAGATGGTGGGTGGAGGCAGAACACTGCAATTAGGCAATTATGAAGTAGGAATAAGACTTTATAGCATAAAAAAGGTCAAAATTTATATTCTGGGATCTGAGATTTTAAAATGTATAAAAACTTGAAATGAGTATTTGGTTAATAAAATATTAAATTACTTGGTGCAAACAAACACTGTATGTCTGAAAGAGGCCAAAAAAGGCAACTTAAGAAGAATGCAATATGGACAGAGACTGCTTCAATGATGGAAGGGGGAGGTGCAACATAGAAAACGAAGCCTTTAACTGTCCTTCACCTGACACTGTTCTGCATATAAATCATGAGCTGAAGAGGAAAAAGAAAGCTCAGGATCCGCCTTGATTTATGGAGTTTTTATATGCAGAGATGAGATGTGGCAAAAGATTTATGCTTTATATCCTCCATAATCATTCTGCAGCTATAGTGGTGAGGTTGATTGTGCCATTTATGTATATTAGAATTTCTGTGGTTTCGGCTTTGAGTGGGGTTCTTTCTGTTTCCCTTGGTCAGTTGATTTCCTGCAGTCATTAAGTCACTCATTAGCTTCAAGCTAATTGCCCTTTCCATTTTGATGAATCAACCCATACTATCCACACGATCTGCTGCGATTCACAAACAAATGACCACGCAGACAGAATTCTTACTGACAATCATGTACACACTTTGGTTTCATCTGAACAGTATGTTAAAAAATGCTACATGCATTGGCAAAACCATGGCTACAAGGATTAACATAGTACTGTCCACAAGTCTTGAGCCACTCTCGTTTCTTTCTATTTTGCTTCAAAAGGGCCAGACCTTTAAAGTGGTCTCGAGCCAAAAGTTCTTCAGGCTTTCTGAAGGTCTTTCATAGTTTCTGTTTGGTTGCTTTTTCACTCATCTTCAGTCAAATCCTTGTACCTCACCCTTTTCAGAGCAATGTTTTTTTGTCTTTTAAGCCACTCAAGATAAATAGGCACCTAGCTAACCTAATATGAATCAGTGTTGTGTCTACACATAACAGTCGACTTAGCAAAGCACTTTGTTTCTAGCAACTTGTCACTAATACACATCATTTTTTCAGCTGGGTCTATGACAGATGCCAAAGATAACAAAGTTTGATACACATAAAATGGTATTTTTGCATCAACATGATGATTCCAAAGAGCTCTTAGCCAAAAACCTGGCCTATGTCAGCATGGTGTGCCTCCTCAGAGCCTGGACCACAACATTATTGATGCAGTGTGGGATCATCCTGACAGAACAGAAGAAAAGGCAGCCAACATCCAAAGAAGGGCTTTGAATGACCTCCAAGGATTACATCAAATTTTAGTTGAACAACAACAGATAATATAAACTGAACGCTCAATCATCCTGGTAAGGAAATCCCAGAAATTTGATTCTATTCATCTGGATGTAGCGTTTCTGGTAGGAGAAACATTTGTCAACGAAGCTATGGTAAGCATTTTGCTACTAAGAAGCCCCACTAAAACATTACCAACATTAAGTACCCAGAGGACAATAAGAACATGCCAGTAAACAGCTAAACACTTTCAACTCACTGAAATGAGTTTTCTTTCCCAAATAGTAAACAATCTTAATGTTGAAATTGCTTTTACAGGGAAATGGACGTGAAATGGATCATAATGGACTGCTTTGTGTGAGCTATGCAGTGAATATGGTTGAAAGACTTAAAATAAGCTGTGGTATTATCCTCATGTCATTACAAAAGTGTGAAAAAGCATAAATTAACTGACCCAAATTGGTCCACAAACACTCTTGTTGGGTAAATCTAACTAGTTCTATGGTAAGTTGTAATGTGATAGAAAGAATACGAGGCAGGCACTTTATCGTGTATCCATGGTGCAAACTTAAAAATCTGCAACAAGCTAGGCAGACTAAATGCAGGCATGTTGAAAAGGACAGAGTGGCAGAGAGAGTTAGAACACTTGTTTAAAATGCTGGGTGGAAAACCCGAAGCACATACATCTCTGTATCACTCTATCCACCACAGTTTACAATGCAGCTTCTATAACATATGACAGTTCACCATGATCAAGACCTTGCAAAAAATAAAAAAAAAGAGATATGAGCATGATATACTGGCCAATACAGTTTTAGAAGTGCCAGCCCTGGCTATTTGAGTATTTCCATTATTAAAATGGGCAATAAACTGTCCTAGTTAAATGAAAACAGGTGAACTGGACAACTGTGAAGATAATTAACCCACACAGCCTGAGCACTGTAGTTGTAAAATAGCTAACTCCCACCAAATTACTATTGTGTACTTTGCTACGTTACTGCGGTAATTTAGCAAAGTACACAATTATTCAGCAACCATGCTGGTCTTAATGATTAGCAAACAGAAACATTCACAAATTGCAGGTTCTTTGCAGCTGTTGGGATGTGGCTCATGGATCGTGCGGTTTTAATGCCCTTGTTCATTATGCTACACTAACTTCTCATTTTTTTTTATTTGTTATGAAAATACACAATTTTAAAATGTCTTGTTTGATGTGTACGTGATATTTACATGGTTTTCATTTGAAGCAAAGCACCACATGCAATTCTAATGAGCTTGACAAACAGAGCCTATACATTTGGAAACAGACAGACTATAGAGTCCACATGGAAAGAAAATGATGAGTTTTGACAGTATTTACTGAAATAAAGACTCAGAGAGTATCTTAAAGCTTAATAACTCAACTTTGTGAGTGACAAGAAAAGCATCCAGAGAATCATCACTGTATTTCTTTGTGAGTTTGAACTATAAGTCCTTATGTGTCCACTACCATTAAAGCTGTTGCAGCATGAACGTTTAATGGACTTACCCCTCCCTCCCTCTTGTTTATTTATGAAGACTAACCTCTATGGTGGAGAGAAATGGAAAAACAGATGTACAAGGATGGAAAGAAGCAATGATGTGGCGAAATAACGGATCAGCAGCATTTATAGTGGCTTTAATAACTAAATGGCATCCAGTTACACTTGTCAAACACTATTATAAACTAAAGCTAAAGCAATGAGTATCAGTGACAGAACTGAAAACAGCTTTGAGCTCTAATATGTAGAAACATCTGACTGCTGTGGAACCATATTTGAAAACTAGTGAAAGCTACGTTAAAGTTACATTGTATAAAACCTTACCACTAGATGTCAGTAGATTATAGACTGCATTCAACTTCATTCAAGTTTTTTTTCTTACCCTTCCAATTCAAGTGCATAATCCTAGCTATAGTCACCGCTGTAGTCAACCAAGAGAGATCAAAAACATTAAATTTAGACTGTACCCAATAATAGTTGTGGCCAGTCAGTGTGTTTCAACCACTGTTTGTGTGTTAAAAAACAAACAAACAAACAAACAAACAAACAAATAAATAATAGTCTTTCACTATTTGGTTTGCTATCCTGTCTTTAAGTCTGACATCATTAGCCGTTTCTGGGTCTAAACTCCACTTCAGGTCCCAAAGTCAAACGAATGCTACAGCATCACTGAGAGTTACAAACTGTCTAAATTCTTTGATCTTAAATAAAATGACTAGTGTGGCTGTTCTACCAGGTGTAACAATTAAATTTAACATCCAGGCATCCACGAAAACAGAATTAATGAAGTTTAACGGAGTTCGAAGTTAGCAGAGAGTTCGCTCGCTAGTTTCCATCTAAAGATGCTATACCATGTTCTGACTGAGGGATATCTGAGAAATTAAAATGTACAGTTCTGCTATCACTTCTGACATAAACAAAGACAGAAAACTAAACAGCAGTGACATTTGTAGGGTTACTGAAGTTGGGCACGCTGGTATATAATGATGTGCTACATTGTGGCTAGCTACACAGCTATGGTTAGCATAATATAAAAATGGTAAAGCTGAAGGATGAACGCTAACTTTTTTCAAGTCGATAAAAGTTAACCTGAGGTTTCCCGATGGTTAGGGATAAATGCAATTGCATGGCAGGATGCTGTAAATGGACCAAACTTAGGTCAGGAGAACAACTGAAATAATCCATCCACAATACTGTTGTATTGGCTAGGCTGTAGTTACATCGTAAGGTTTTTACAAAACCAAGCTTTAAAATGAACAGTGTTAATAAAAACCGAGAGAGGCCGACAGTGATCACTTAATAAAAGCAGAGCAGTTTGGAACCTGGAAGCAGGGTTCATACGTCATCACTTAACAACTAGATATGGTTAAGAAAGTTTAAGCAGTTGCTCTGTTTATATGCCAGATGACAAGCTTACGTAACCATTTACTCTGGAGGAGGCTGTAAATCTTTGTGAAAAGAATCCGATACAAGTCATGGAGTCCAAGAAGCTCACTTCTTCCTGAGGACAGCAATACTGAGGTGAGATGCTGAGGATACATTGAACTTTTCTGTCAGTAAGCACTGCTATTAGTTACTGTTATCCACTCTTAGCTGGCATTAATGAAACTTTTTTTAAGTGGATCTAACATTACTCATAACTCAAATTATATCCTTACATGAGAGCAAATATGAGAGTTAATTCATTGAGTCTCAAACTGTTCATCAGAGAGAAAATGTGATTTATAAGACACTGAAGCCTAACGTTAGCTGGCATAATAACTTCTAACCAGCTACTGTTGTTAAAACCGGCTCATTGTTAGCTGCTGAAAATAAATAATTGCAACAATATGTAGAACACATGAACATGTTTACACACATTTTCATGTGTTAGAGGCCTGACTTCAGTTTAGGTGATGAATCTTGAGGTGAGGAGAAAAAGGATGACATTTTTTTTTTTAAGATGCTTGCCACATTTTCTCTTTTTTTTAATATTTTCACTTCTATGGTAAAGGGGACCCCTTCTCTGATGATAAAACATAGGTATGTATCTTCATATCTTGAGTCTGAAGGTGCAGTCATGAAATAAATAAAAGGTGATCACTGATATCTGTTTCAGTAGGTTCTCTTAAGAAACAATAGAGATTTGCAGGCATTTCACTCACTGCAGTAGTTTGTAGATTAACTGCAAGAGAGTTGTTTTATAGGCTGCAAATTGATTAGTCTTAGCTGACCAGTTTGGCAGCCTCAAGCCATCATTTGCCAATTTATAACTGGTTCAAACACAGTCATTACACAAGGCCTCCTACTTCCTACTTAAATTTTCCACACTAAATTATTGGGGCAGCATGATGAAGCAAAAAAAGCTGAATAAATTAAAACAGATCATGTAGCTTTACATAAAAGAGATCTCATTATTCATGCTACTTTTCTATAAAAGTCAACTTTGATAAGAGATCATCACAGACTGTGGCAGGAATCAGGAAAGGAAGATTTTCACTCAAATCTCTCATCTTTATTGGGTATCTGTGGATAACAGTAATACTCACCAACACATTACATCTCTTTTCTCTCTTTTCCCCTTCCTGTTTTATGGCTTTAATAGGATCAATCAAGCGTAACTCAATCCTCATCTCCAGTATCCACTTTCCCTCCCATCTATGCCAATGGTAAGGGGAAGCCCTATAGATAGTATGGGCTGTAGTTTAATAACATAATTTAATTAACAATATCCTAATCAAATGTAAGTCACAGGCAAAACAGCATGACTGCTGAGAAAGCATCTCAAGATAGTAATGTTTAGCAGAATGTGTCTTTTGTTTTTTTTAAATAATCTTAACTTTGAAATAATTTATCTTGCATATTGAGTTAAGCTGTTTGGAGCCACTGTGAATAAATAATATTCATAGAAATATGTTCTTCGACCCACTCAAGCACTGAAAGCATTAACTTGTCTCCCTCGTGTGCCAAAATAAGCACACCTAAGTATTCACTGACCAGCCATGAAATTGAAGCCATCTCCATATTATTATGTAGCTATTATGTCACCGGAGCACTGTCTAGCACTGGGATGCTGTTAAAGCATCCATTGTGTTATGTGGGTTGTATGATATATCCACTGAGCAGCTTCTGTGGTGTGGTAAGATACACTGTTCTCTGTGGGACGCCACCACCATCAGGGGGTTGCTCGGTGTCCAATAACATGGGCAGTAATGTGTTAGATTAGCATCCATATGAATGCTAGGACCAAATGTTTCCCACCTGAACAATTCATGGTAATGAAATGTTAAGTTATACAGTTCAACAGTACCTATGTGATTCTTGAAAACCACTGAACTTACACAGGCTGAATTTTACTGCAATTAACCAGCAAATAGTCCACTTAAAATGCCCTATTGGGTGTTTTGTGAACGCTAGAATACCTCTCCTCATTTTTTATTCTGTTTAACTCAGCAATACCTTTGATTATATCCTTGAGCTCTAACAAATGTGTTGAATCCATTTCCTTCCTCTCAATTATTTACATCCATTTCTTTTGGCCTGCAGTCCTCTTCTTCTTCGTCTTTATTTGCACATTGCTGTATATCTTGACATGTTGCTGCCACCTCTAGCTCAGTAAAGAAGAGTCACAGCATTTGCAGCACCGCATTCGTCCATAACTCAGAAGTACATGTGTGCCCTTTTGGACAACACAAAAGAATTGGGGGAACACAAAGAAAAAAATAGACACAGCACACCGACCAGTCACGGCAGATGGCCGTCCTCCCTGAGCCTGGTTCTGCTGGAGGTTCTTCCTGTTAAAAGGAGTTTTTCCTTCTCACTGTCGCCAAACAGCTTGATCATAGGGGTCATATGATTGTTGGGGTTTTCTTTGTTGTATTATTGTAGGGTCTAGCTTACAATATAAAGTGCCTTGAGGTGACTGTTGTTGTAATTTGGCACTGTATTAAATAAAACTGACTTGAAAAATGGAACTGAATAGGCCTCCAGAATCACAACCCAGGTGAGAGATGAGGGAGCCCGGAACACTTTCACAGCAGTATTAAATTTACTGATACTGTTTATCAGTACTATTAAATAGGTGCTATAAAGACATACCGTCAAAAAACAAACAAACAAACAAAAAACACAGAGACATATGGTACACCCTAGGCCACTTCCACTTCCAGCAGAGCTTTGACAACATTCCATTGGTAGACTAGGGACATTGAGTCTGAATGGACCATGTTCAGCACCTCCATTGCTGAACCTGCTGCACAGAGCTGTGGCCGCAAGGTAGTTTGTGTCTGACATGGGTGTAACCCCCAAACCAAATGGTCGACACTGAAGGTGAAGAGTGTCATCGAGCTAAAGAGGGAGTCCTATCTAGCTTGGTTAGCCTGTGGGACTTTGGAGGCAGCCGATAGTTACCAACAGGCCAAGCAGAACACATCTCGGGCAGTGCCTGAAGCAAAAACTGGGCTGTGGGAGGAGATTGGAGAGGCCATGGAAAAAGACTTTTTGACTGCCTCGAATGGTTTCCAGAAAACAGTCAGTCGACTCAGGAGAGGAAAGTGGTGGTCTACCTGCACTGTGTATAGTGCGGGTGGAGCGCTGCTGACTTTAACTAAGAATATTGTTGGACGGTGGAAGATCTTTGCCAATCCAAAGGTCTTATTGGCAAACTGGGGTGGTTGTTCCCATCTTTAAAAAGGGGGACCAGAGGTTGTGCTCCAACTATAGGGTGATCACACTCCTCAGCCTCCCAAAGCCTATGTCAGGGTGTTGGAAAGTAGAGTATCTGAGGTTCAACTAACAGATGGTTAGTCGAACCTCGGGATACAGGAGGAACAATGTGGTTTTTGTCCCAAATAACTGCCCTGGTCACGGAACACTGGACCAGCTCTTTATCCTCTTGAGAATGTGTTTTGTGGACTTGGAGAAGCCATACCATCTGAGTATTCTGTGGGAAATGCTTCGGGAGTATGCGTGGTCTGACCCGTTGCTAAGACCCATTCAATCCCACAGAAACTGTTGAAAAAGCTTTGTCCGCATAGCCAGCAATAAGTCGGACTCGTTCCCAGTGGGTTTTGGACTTTGCCAGTGCTGCCCTTTGTCACAGATTCTGTTCATTTTTAATGGACAGACGATTAAGGCATAGCCAAGTGGCAGAAGGCTTCCATATGGGCGGTCTCAGACTCTCGTCTCTGCTTTTTGTTGATTACGTGGTTCGTGCTTCATCGGGTGGTGGATTCCAGCATACACTGGAGCAGTTTGCAGCCGAGTATGAAGCGACGGGAATGAGAATCAGCACCTCCAAGTTTTTCGCCATGGTCGTCAGCTAGAAAAAGATGGAGTGCCCACTCCAGGTCGGGGATGCGTTATTGTCCCACGGAAGAGTTTAAATATTTCAAGGTCTTGTTTAGGAGTGATGGGCAAGGGGAGTGGGAGACTCAAAGCGAAAAAGCAAAGATCTCAATTTACTGGTCGTCCGACGTCCCTACCCTCAACTATTGTCAAGAGCCTTGGGTAGTGACCAAAAGAATGAGATTCTGGATGCTAGCGGCGCAACTGAGCTTTCTCATATTCATATCCAGGACACGTTGGACAGATAATATCTCTCGGCTGGCCTGGGAATCTCTTGGTGTTTCCTCAAACAAGCTGGAGGAGGTGGCTAGATTAACATTTAAGATACCTGTTTAATACAATTTAATGTTGTTGAAACAGGAGCGTTACTGACCTCTCAAAAACAAACAAACAAACAAACAAACAAAACAAAAAACAGTGGACTGCTTCTTGAAAAGTGTTGTTTAGTGTTGTTACTGCTGCTAACTACTTTAGTGGCTATTGGCTGTGAGCCTGGAGGAGGCAAAGATGGCACTGATGTTACTAATACGACTAGGGCGATCGTGGCTCAAGAGTTGGGAGTTCGCCTTGTAATCGGAAGGTTGCCGGTTCGAGCCCCGGCTCGGACAGTCTCAGTCATTGTGTCCTTGGGCAAGACACTTCACCCGTTGCCTACTGGTGATGGTCAGAGGGCCCGGTGGCGCCAGTGTCCGGCAGCCTCGCCTCTGTCAGTGCGCCCCAGGGTGGCTGTGGCTACAATGTAGCTTGCCATCACCAGTGTGTGAATGTGTGCGTGAATGGGTGAATGACTGGATATGTAAAGCGCTTTGGGGTCCTTAGGGACTAGTAAAGCGCTATATAAATACAGGCCATTTACCAGACCATTTAATACTGTTTCAATTGAATTTCTAATCTTTCATTAATTTTTAGTATCAATTACCATGTTGTTATCTTTTTTTCCCCCCAATCTAATGTACACAAGCTAGGAATGTGGTTTTAATGCAACCAAATCCATCCACTGTCATGCTTCCACCCATCCCTAGTTAGGTTGCTTCGTGTTAGTTACTAATTTAAATTAGTAAATTAGCAAATTTATATTTAACTGCACATATAGTAAAAGTGTTACTGCTTTATTTCAAAGACATAAAAAAATCCATAAAATGCTATGGGATTAAAGTTATTTAACTAGACCGCACCGTATTTTAAAGGGTCATTACATAAACATCAATTTCAGTATATAAATATTAGCCATGTATTGTGGGAGCAGGTAAAGCCTGTTAGAAAATGAATGGAGAGGTCTTTGAGAGCGAATAATTGCGGCATTATTCCTTTGAGAACTTGATATGGGAAACAAATGCAAATACTAATCAGTCACACTGCTATGTATTGGCCATGTAAATAGCTCTGTGGTAAATTTGTGTTTTGTTTCTTTGTGTGGGTGTGTTTGTGTGTGTGTGTCCTGCTGCTATCCAATTTTACTTTCCATGCAGTGTGCATCTAACACCTCTGGCACAAACACAGGGAAACGCATAAAAAAAGAACCACATGCTGTTCTGCAGGGGTTGAGAGTCAGCCAAAAGATTGCGGGATGCTAAGGTTGCTAGAGATCAGGATTTGATCTTCTATGTCATGCATGCTCATATAAGACCTTAAGTTATGAATTAACAGAAGAACTTCACATCTGCTATGAAGTAAACGCATGAAGAGAACAAATGAATGTGTCAGAAAAAGACATGTTTTTATTTGTTTTTCCCAAATCGTGGACCTGCGCCATCAAGGTTATTCCAGCTTGCTTTCCTAAAAGAAAAATCGGACTATTCCACATTTAGGGTGGCAACCTTATTCTACTTTTAACTGCTATGGTTAAATGATACAAATGCTTTGGGAACTTACTTTCTCAGATGCTCATGCTCCTTTAGGAACAGCTCTGTTCTTCTGTTGTTGACCCCAGAACCGCTCTTGTATGTCCTAAAAAGGCAGGCAGATACACTCGTGAATAATACTTTTTTTTTTTTTTTTAAATGAATGGTAATTTTCAACATTTAGGCAATGTCAGAATTACTTGTGTGTCAAAAACAAGTTCTCAAAGTGTAGATAAGAAATAAATCTAAAATGATAGCCCAAGTTAACAGGCGACAGCCTTGATCCCAATTCTCGTCTCTGTAACTTTGCATACATCAGAATCAGAAGTCAATCAAACAGGAGCAATCTGTAAGGCTGCCAATGTAATTTTCACAAGCAGATTGCCACAGGGTACCAAAGGCTGGCTAACTTTCAAAGTGAGGTGACGTTCCGTGTTTTATCCTGCAGATCTCACTCTTCCCACTAAAACACAGCATATACAAGGAATATAAAAATGTAAAGGCCTTGTTCCTTAAACTGCACATTAGCAATGTGATAACATCGTTAAAGGTGTTAATCGCTTTACTGGTATGGTAGCGCTTTACTAATTCACACAAACTGCTAATATTTGTAGCATATGTGGCTATTGCATACAGTGATTACGTAATGATTATTTAATCAGAAAAGCCAGACAGAGAAGGTAAGCATTTTTAAACATAAAATGTTGATGCTTTGAGGAACATTTTTGTACGACTTGATTGTCTTTCATGGCTCTTTTTGTGTTTCTAACCCATTCTTTCTTTTTAACACTGCATCAAATAACTCATTTCCTTTTTGTGTTTTCACACCAAGGATGTCACCCTTGCAATAATAATTCTTCAGACTAAATATTGAGTTTCCATAAAACTATAGGCCATGATTAGTCAACTGCCCACGTAGGTCTGAGTCTGAGAAACTGCAGGGAAATTTAAAAATAATGATTCCTTAAATGTGTCATTTTTGTCAGACCTTTTGAATTAAAGCTGCTGCAGTGAACAAAGCAAAATTCAAAGAACTGTGTTCCTAACAAAAAAAAAAAAAAAAAAAAAAAAAAAAAGGAGAAAAAAGAGATTTTTTATGGTTGATGAAGAAACAGAAAAGGAACAGTGTTCTCCTCGACTGAGCAGTCAGAAGTGATGAATGGGCGTTGCACCACTCACAAAGTAAACACAACAAACCCATTCTTTTCTGTTTGATGAATCTCTAGCTATCAGCAGCCCTGAACTGCTGACTCCCATGTCTTCTTGGTTTCTGGTCATTTAACCCTGCCCCACCCTCTCGTCGAGCAGGGGAGGAGGAAGGCTATGAGCACATATAGTACACCAGAGTGACTGCCTTGAGCCCAATCTGACCACCCTAGCAACTGGGCTGATGCTTCTGTGGGACCAGAATTCTTTGTACTGACAGACCAATTCATCACTCCGGCGAGGCTTTTTAAAAGGGCACCAATGTAAATCACAGAAAACTGTCATTTTTGTTGCTGACATTTAAAAATCAAAGCAGGAGAAGAAGGGTTGTTACATCTGAGCTCAGCTCTGCAGCGTGCTATTACTATGAATGTGGTGTGTGTGCTTCAGTAGTCTGTAAGCACAATGCAAGTTATTGATATGGTGTTTGATAAATGCCTTACTGTTTCATTTGAGTGCTTGTATCAATTAGATAGTTTGGACTCCTTCTTGTTACCAGTATGGACATGGAAAACATATTCTGAAAAGTGTGCTGGTCCATTTACTTCACAACCAAGAGCTCTACTGCCCTCTACCTGACAAAAGAGAAAATGCTTAGCTGCATCACTGTATTAATGTCATGATATTTTACACATTTCTGTACTGACCCTAAAATTGTATTTTATGAAAGCATCTTGTAACTACGTTAGTGTTCAGATAGGCCAAGGCTTAAACTGTGCTGCCAAGAAGACAACGTAAAAACACAAAGCCCATAATTCTGTGATCAGGAAATTGTTTTTGCTGTTTTCGACAACAGAATTTTGTCATATATTTTCAAGTCACATCTTATTGCTTTCTGTCTATTATTTGCCAGTATTGATACTTAGGATCATTCAGATGAGGAGTGGTCTCTTTGATTAAAAGTCATTTTCCGGTTGCTAGGCAATAAGTTGGCACATCATGCTAGAAAACTGTATGAAAATGCATCTTTTGCACTTAAAAGATCAGACAAAAGTGCTTTTAAAGTGGTGACAAAGCAGAACAAATATTAAAGTGGAAAAAACCCCAAATAAAAACAAATGGCCAAAAAAAAAAAAAGCTCCACCAATGTCATATGTAATGAAGTGGCTCCTAATATAAAGAGATACATTTGCGTCCTTAAAAAAATATTACTTTCAGTGATTTCAAATGTAATGAAAACCCTGATTAATACTTTATTAAGTAAAAACTCATACTTTATTTGATAACCTCTCCCGTCCTCTGTTAAAACACAGAGAGAATAAAATCATGCATTTGACTGCTCCTTTACTGCTGCTGGTGGTTAAGGCATCATTTTCTAGCAGTGTCTGATTCACCAGAATATCTGTCATTCCATCGGTATTTTACCTTCTTCTTGTGCTGGACTCAAGACACACTCGAGGCTCCAATGACTTGATACAGCATCTCGTGACACAAATTGGTATTACACAAAAGTCTACTTAGTATCCTGTATGCTATCCGTAGTTTCATAATTTCGAATCAGTTTCAAAAACTGCAGGCAACGCTGTTTAATCTGTTGTTTTTTCACATTCAGGTCATTCTGAAAGAATGTAAACTATTTTAAATTTATAGTAAGCTCCTTAAGAGCTTTATAAATTACTTATTGAATACTAATTTTGTATATTTATATATAGTTAAGTGAGTGTATTCCTATTGAACATGTATGCCTGCCTGCAAGACGCCTCTGCATGAGAACTCTTCTCTCTGTACTCTAGATGGACAGGGAAGGATCAATAAGAATCCTGCAGTGCTCACTGTTTGCCATCATCAGTGCCTTCACAGATCAATAAGCCACTGCAAAAAGAAGACTCTTGGTCTAGGGAGACCTTCGTTTCAATAAATTCCCTCAAACTGTGCAAATCTGAAGGGAGGACGCACTTCCTCAATGCAAGGCCAAAGAAAGCACGAATCTTCTATTTGTTCAAGAACATGCCAAATGGAAGTGAAGTTTCAATTATTCCTCTCAGGAATAAGGTCTATGACATAAGACCTTGACCGTTTTTATTGCTTGGCACCCTTTCAGATCAAAACACAAGAAAGCATGCGTGTATAGGATCTTATCATTTACTATAATATAATAAACAACAACAACAACATTAATAACAATAATAATTAATTAATAAATAAAAACATTCCCATGCTGCTATAAAAGCTAAATGAAATTAGAAGGTGCTGTGACTGAGTACTCACTCAATGTCTTTCCTGACAGACCCTAGAAGGTCTTCCCTTTCCCGGATGGCCAAAAAGTTGCCTTTGGTTTTGTGGAATTCATGTGTGTAGTCCTTCGAGGAAAATAAATACAAAAAATTTTAAAAAAGGAATACAGGAAAGACAGAGAAACAAACAAGTGGTAAGCGGGACAAAACTGAACCACTAAGACTCAGTATGTGCTTTAGAAAGTAGTTCTTGTGCTCTTCATTGAGTTCAGTAACTATAACTGAGAAGTGGCTATGAAAGAAAATGATTTCATTTAAATACAAAAAAAACAAAGTATAGAAGACAGACAGGAAAAAAGGAACAAGACAGCAAACCTGTAGGATGTCCCTGTGCCTCTGGAGCGTGTGCATGAGAGCAGCGTTGAGAGCAGCTGCGCCCGGAGCGTTGGTGTACTCCGCCATCTTGTCATTCACTGCAGTCAGCTGAGAGAGAGAAGGAAACAGAGTGGATGGATGGATGGACACGAAGGACGAGGCATATATCAATTTCTGTTCTTATTATATTCTTTTTGCCGTCCTTTTCCACTGACCTGAGACAATTTACTTACTTTGGCTAGCAACTGTTCAATCTCCACTGACATGGTGTCAAACATCCTGTCCTGGGTAGAGTTGTTTAGCAGAGGTGTGGTGTCTGACCTGAAAGGAAAAATAAGATGGGAGAATATTAAGAATTTTTATTTAAAGCAGTTTATTGTAATTGTAATTGGTTTTTAACTCACATTAAAAAAAAATCTTTTAATGTTTTCTTGTGTTTAATGGACAAGAAATGTGCTTTATTTCATAGCAGAAATTACACATTCATCAAATAAAGAATTTAAAGCTGTTAGTAAAAAATAAATAACTGTAATCAACCTGAATTAAGTAATCAAGCTTTTTTTCTTGATTGGTAATGTTTCAAAAGTCTACTTGGTCTCAAAATCCTTAAGGTCTGCGATAAAGAAACATGTAGTTTTTGTGTTAGAATATTCCATTCAAGCTACTTTAGGGGTGGCTGTAGCTTAGGAGAGCAGGTCATCCACTGATCTGAAGGTTGGTGGTTCGATCCCTGGCTCCGCCAGTCTGCATGCAAAATATCCTTGAGCAAGATACTAAACAAATTTGCTCTCCGTTGCATCCATCAGAGTATAGGTGAGTGATTAGTAGACAGAAAGTAATTAGGCATAGAGAAAAGTGCTTGGTGAATGGGTGAATGAGGCATGCTGTATAAAGCGCTTTGAGTGCTTTTGGAGACTTAATCCTTTTTTTTTTTTGCTGATTAACAAATATGCATTTTGACTATTACAATTCAGGCTAGATATGCAAACTCTGAATGACGGATATAATTAAAAAATAATAAAATTTTGACTACTAACCCATTTTCAACTCCAATAAAATAAAACAAAAACAAAAACATTCAGTTTAAGGGTTGGAACCAATCTCTGCTTTCATTATATCTTTATATCTTTTCACTATATCTTTGTTTATAAGAATAATATTAAATATGTGATTAAATATGACAACAATAAAATACAATAAATACATCTTTACATTTGATAAAGATTTATTGCTAGAAGAATATTAATTGTTTCAGCTTTTTAGTAGTTATTAACTCTGCAGTTGAGTGAGAAGCCTTAATCTTACGTGTCTCCTCGACGTCCATCTCTGGAGCTGCTGTAGCTGGTGCATAATTTACTGAAAGAGACCAACTTCAGGTCAAGTTCGTTCTCCAACTGTCTGGCCTGCTTTCGCAGATCTGTAACAGAAGCACACAACCCAGTAAAATACTTAAAAATAACTAAAATACCATCGATTAAGTATTACCCCAGAGTAGAAAATAGATGGTAGATAGATAGATGGTCCATTCAACTTTCTTGTAATGCTATTTTCTTAATTAGCAACTTAACATGAAGACAACTTGACTCTACTGCTCAGCTGTGATGTCTATTTTGTCTGTTGCTGACAGTGCAGAGAGTGTGTAGTAGAGTATGAGAGCTATGCAGAACAAAATTTCACCATGACAAGATTTTCAAAACGGAAAATCTTTTTGTGCATCTTCTATTAAAAATATTTTATATCAGATATCCAAAAAATGTAACACCGAAACCTATACAGAGGAATAACTTATGTTAAACAATTTCTAGCCACTTTGTTTAATACACACATCCAAATGCTCATTAAAGCAAATATCATAATAATAAGAATCAGAATCAGAATCGTGTTTATTGGTCAAGTATATGTGCAAACACATACAAGAAATTTGGTTCCAGTAGATGGTGACTTTCAGACAATCAAATAGCAGCAATTCAATGCATTTAGGTGTATAGGCATAGTCAAGTCAAGACATAGTCAAATCAAGACATAGTCAAGACAACCTGTTGTTCAAAGTGTCAAGAAAGGTTATTTGTGTGACTTGAATGTGGCATGGTTGTTGATGGCAGATAGGGTGGTCTGAGTATTTCACAAACTCAGACTCAGGATTTTTCCCACATGACCATTTCTAGGGGTTACAGAAAATGGTCCAAAAAACATAAAATATCAACATAAAATATCAAGTGAGCAACAATTCCCTGGCAGACAATGCCTTGTTGAAGACAGAGGAGAATGGGCAGACTGCTTCAAGTTGACAGGAAGGCAACAAGAACTACTTAAATAGAAAAAAACCACTTGTAACAACCAAGGTATGGAGAAGAACATCACTGAATGCAATATACATCAAACCTTAAAGCAGATAACCTACAGCACACTGGGTGTCATTTCTGACAGCTAAGGACAAAACAGGGTAGTAAGATTACAGTTCACAGGTTCACCAAAGATGGACAGTAGAAGATTGGAAAAACGTTGCCTGGTACATGTGTCTTAATTTCTGCTGCAACATTAAAATAGCAGGATCCTAAAAAAACAGGAAAACATGGCTCCATTCGGCCTTGAATCAACAGCTCAACCTGATGGTGATGTTGTAATGGTGTGCTGGCTATTACCAGGTCCCTTATCTCCAACTGAGCATCAATTAAATGCAGCAGCCTACTAGAGTCTTGTTGTTGACCATATCCATCCCTTTATAACCACAGTTTTGATGGCTGTTTCCAGCAGTACAACACACCATTCCACAAACCTCAAATCACCTTAAACTGGTTTCCTGAACATGATAATGACTTTACTGTGCTCAAATGGCTACCACTAGCTCCAGATCTCAATAGAGCATTTTTGGGATGTAGTGGTACAGGAGATTCACAAATTGGCGCCAACTGTGTAATGTTTTCATGCCAATATAGACAAAAGTCTCTGAGAAATGTTTCCAGCACCTTGCAGAATATATGCCATGAAGAATTAAAATAATTCTGAAGGCAAACGCGGGTCCAACACGGTACTACGAAGGTGAAATGTCCCATGAGCAATTTAGTTGTTTTAGTTGTGACTTATCCAGGGAGTACCCCGCCTCTAATCCAGTGACAACTGATACAACTGATACAGTTCTCCAAAAGTTGAATCTGTTCATCTGGACGCTACGTCCAGATGAACAGATTCAACTTTTGGAAATTTACTTTCCTGGATGATTGAGAATGCATCAAAACTGATACAGTTGTCACTGGATGGGGGGGGGGGTTTAAAAAAATATGCCATTTCTTTTTCTGCATCAAACATCAACAACAAAAAATTCCTGTGCTGACGAAAGCTAAAGCAACAGGACCGTTATAGCAACAAAGCTCATTGTCTTAACACTACATTAACCAAGGGGGGGAAAAATATGAAAACGCTATCTGCTCACTGCCGACAATTAACGAAGCAGCTGACACACTCGATGCGCCAGGCTGATAAGCCGTTTAGATCAACGACACGGCTTAAAGCGCATAAGGAACAGCGTTAACTTAACTTACACCGCGACTAGTTCGCTAGCTTGTTGGGAGCTAACTTGTTATTGTAGTGGCATGTATGTTTTTAAACCATGTTTCTTAGAGCCAGACGTGGTGTGACAGGGGCAAATTAATTGCTGATATTATGAAAACGGTAAAAACTGCTGTTATAATACTGTTTGCTGTAAACTGGTTCAATTGTTGCCTTACCTTCCCAGTACGTGCTGCTTCCTATTCCTGCCATCTTTGTTGTTCTGCGACGTCACCAAAATCCGGGTACTGTCACGTGTCAGCAGAAGACGTACAGGACGTGCCGCACGACCTCATCAGCCAATCAGCTACAACACAGCGTCACCTAGAGACCATTTAGATATTATTTAAGTGGCATTCTTCTAGGGTAGCAGCCTGGGCCGAGTAAGACCCAACTTTAAACTGCCGCCATCTGCTAGCACCAATGACTGTAGAAAACATCGGTTATTGCAATAACACGTATTTTTATTTTGGGGTGGAGGAGGGGGGTGACAAATTGAAACTTTACTGATAAATTCTCCAAGTAAAAAAATACCAGGGTCCAAAAATGTCATATGACAACCTAATTGGCTTACGGGTGTTGACGTCACATATATTTAGAATCTTACAAAAAATGTGATCCTTTCATCTTTTGATCCTTAAATCCATAAATAGGAGTGAAAAGCAACGACCTTTAGTTCGTTAATCGCAGCAGAAAAAAGACTCACAAAGGATCACCTCTACACGGCTGGCGTCTCCTGTAACCCTAAGGTACGTTTTGTTTCTTGTTTCTGTTCTTCTTGTAGTTATTGTCCTCAGGTGAGGTTTGAAATTGGGACTTTTTTTTTTTAATGTGTCGTTATTGTAAAAAAAAAATACTATGTGAAGCTAAACTATTAGCTTGACGGTTAATGCAATGCTACGATTTACAAGAAAACTATCAGCGGATAGTTTACGTGCCATTGGTCTACATTCTTCTAGGTAGCAGCCTGGGCAGAGTAAGACCCATCTTTAAACTGCCGCCATCTGCCAGCACCAATGACTGTAGAAAACGTTAATTATTGCAATAACACTATTTTTATTTTGGGGGGGGACGAGGGGGGTGACAGAGGTTGAAACTTACTGATAAATTCTCATAGTAAACAACATACCAGGGTCCACAAATGTAATGGGATGTTGACATCACATATATTTAGAATCTTACAATCTTTTGATCTTTTGATCTCTAAATCCATGAATAGGGGTGAAAAGCGGTGACTTTCGGCTCACCTCTGCAGTGCTGCCGTCTCCTGTGTATCCCTGCACGGTCCTAAGCTGTTTTCTTTCTTGTTTCTGTTGTTCTTGTAGTTTTTGTCCTCAGATGAGGTTTGAAGTGTCTGTGTTGTGCAGCTGGTCTGGTCTGTCTCTAGACAGTCCAGGCTGCACCCACCAGTAAATGGTGGAGGCTCACAAGGACATACTCAACACACAAGTTTCTGGCTTTCTGAAGTCCTCTGCACGAGGGTTTCTCCGACGAGGGCAGGGCAGTGAGGCACAGCCCCCGTCCCCCGGTGACCCTGCTAGGCCCACCTTCTTAGGGAAACCCTCTGCAGAGGAGCCGAGAGAGCCAGGAACTTGTGAGTTGTGTACGTCCACTCAGGTATCATTCATACTTGCTATGTAGGCACTTCCTGTCAGAAGGAGAAGGCACAGCAGGAGCGTCGGGGGCGGAAGACGGTGCCTCAGTGCCTCGCTCCTTCTGACATTGTTTAAAAAAAAAAAGAACAACAAATTTATAATTATTTATATGTAGGTAATGTCCTCAAGTTCGTGATAACCACTTTTTCCCCTCTCTCTGTTTGTTTCTCCTCTGTTGTTGTGTGTGTTTGTGTGTATTGTTTTGTCTCTTTCAGACAGCTGCCGGTCCTCACCTCTGCAGTGCTGCCATCTCCTGTGTAACCCTGCACGGTCCTAAGCTGTTTTCTTTCTTGTTTCTGTTGTTCTTGTAGTTTTTGTCCTCAGATGAGGTTTGAAGTGTCTGTGTTGTGCAGCTGGTCTGGTCTGTCTCTAGACAGTCCAGGCTGCACCCACCAGTAAATGGTGGAGGCTCACAAGGACATACTCAACACACAAGTTTCTGGCTTTCTGAAGTCCTCTGCACGAGGGTTTCTCCGACGAGGGCAGGGCAGTGAGGCACAGCCCCCCGTCCCCCGGTGACCCTGCTAGGCCCACCTTCTTAGGGAAACCCTCCGCAGAGGAGCCGAGAGAGCCAGGAACTTGTGAGTTGTGTACGTCCACTCAGGTATCATTCATACTTGCTATGTAGGCACTTCCTGTCAGAAGGAGAAGGCACAGCAGGAGCGTCGGGGGCGGAAGACGGTGCCTCAGTGCCTCGCTCCTTCTGACATTGTTTAAAAAAAAAAGAACAACAAATTTATAATTATTTATATGTAGGTAATGTCCTCAAGTTCGTGATAACCACTTTTTCCCCTCTCTCTGTTTGTTTCTCCTCTGTTGTTGTGTGTGTTTGTGTGTATTGTTTTGTCTCTTTCAGACAGCTGCCGGTCCTCACCTCTGCAGTGGTGCCGTCTCCTGTGTAACCCTGCACGGTCCTAAGCTGTTTTCTTTCTTGTTTCTGTTGTTCTTGTAGTTTTTGTCCTCAGATGAGGTTTGAAGTGTCTGTGTTGTGCAGCTGGTCTGGTCTGTCTCTAGACAGTCCAGGCTGCACCCACCAGTAAATGGTGGAGGCTCACAAGGACATACTCAACACACAAGTTTCTGGCTTTCTGAAGTCCTCTGCACGAGGGTTTCTCCGACGAGGGCAGGGCAGTGAGGCACAGCCCCCGTCCCCCGGTGACCCTGCTAGGCCCACCTTCTTAGGGAAACCCTCCGCAGAGGAGCCGAGAGAGCCAGGAACTTGTGAGTTGTGTACGTCCACTCAGGTATCATTCATACTTGCTATGTAGGCACTTCCTGTCAGAAGGAGAAGGCACAGCAGGAGCGTCGGGGGCGGAAGACGGTGCCTCAGTGCCTCGCTCCTTCTGACATTGTTTAAAAAAAAAAAGAACAACAAATTTATAATTATTTATATGTAGGTAATGTCCTCAAGTTCGTGATAACCACTTTTTCCCCTCTCTCTGTTTGTTTCTCCTCTGTTGTTGTGTGTGTTTGTGTGTATTGTTTTGTCTCTTTCAGACAGCTGCCGGTCCTCACCTCTGCAGTGGTGCCGTCTCCTGTGTAACCCTGCACGGTCCTAAGCTGTTTTCTTTCTTGTTTCTGTTGTTCTTGTAGTTTTTGTCCTCAGATGAGGTTTGAAGTGTCTGTGTTGTGCAGCTGGTCTGGTCTGTCTCTAGACAGTCCAGGCTGCACCCACCAGTAAATGGTGGAGGCTCACAAGGACATACTCAACACACAAGTTTCTGGCTTTCTGAAGTCCTCTGCACGAGGGTTTCTCCGACGAGGGCAGGGCAGTGAGGCACAGCCCCCGTCCCCCGGTGACCCTGCTAGGCCCACCTTCTTAGGGAAACCCTCCGCAGAGGAGCCGAGAGAGCCAGGAACTTGTGAGTTGTGTACGTCCACTCAGGTATCATTCATACTTGCTATGTAGGCACTTCCTGTCAGAAGGAGAAGGCACAGCAGGAGCGTCGGGGGGCGGAAGACGGTGCCTCAGTGCCTCGCTCCTTCTGACATTGTTTAAAAAAAAAAAAGAACAACAAATTTATAATTATTTATATGTAGGTAATGTCCTCAAGTTCGTGATAACCACTTTTTCCCCTCTCTCTGTTTGTTTCTCCTCTGTTGTTGTGTGTGTTTGTGTGTATTGTTTTGTCTCTTTCAGACAGCTGCCGGTCCTCACCTCTGCAGTGCTGCCATCTCCTGTGTAACCCTGCACGGTCCTAAGCTGTTTTCTTTCTTGTTTCTGTTGTTCTTGTAGTTTTTGTCCTCAGATGAGGTTTGAAGTGTCTGTGTTGTGCAGCTGGTCTGGTCTGTCTCTAGACAGTCCAGGCTGCACCCACCAGTAAATGGTGGAGGCTCACAAGGACATACTCAACACACAAGTTTCTGGCTTTCTGAAGTCCTCTGCACGAGGGTTTCTCCGACGAGGGCAGGGCAGTGAGGCACAGCCCCCCGTCCCCCGGTGACCCTGCTAGGCCCACCTTCTTAGGGAAACCCTCCGCAGAGGAGCCGAGAGAGCCAGGAACTTGTGAGTTGTGTACGTCCACTCAGGTATCATTCATACTTGCTATGTAGGCACTTCCTGTCAGAAGGAGAAGGCACAGCAGGAGCGTCGGGGGCGGAAGACGGTGCCTCAGTGCCTCGCTCCTTCTGACATTGTTTAAAAAAAAAAGAACAACAAATTTATAATTATTTATATGTAGGTAATGTCCTCAAGTTCGTGATAACCACTTTTTCCCCTCTCTCTGTTTGTTTCTCCTCTGTTGTTGTGTGTGTTTGTGTGTATTGTTTTGTCTCTTTCAGACAGCTGCCGGTCCTCACCTCTGCAGTGGTGCCGTCTCCTGTGTAACCCTGCACGGTCCTAAGCTGTTTTCTTCTTGTTTCTGTTGTTCTTGTAGTTTTTGTCCTCAGATGAGGTTTGAAGTGTCTGTGTTGTGCAGCTGGTCTGGTCTGTCTCTAGACAGTCCAGGCTGCACCCACCAGTAAATGGTGGAGGCTCACAAGGACATACTCAACACACAAGTTTCTGGCTTTCTGAAGTCCTCTGCACGAGGGTTTCTCCGACGAGGGCAGGGCAGTGAGGCACAGCCCCCCGTCCCCCGGTGACCCTGCTAGGCCCACCTTCTTAGGGAAACCCTCCGCAGAGGAGCCGAGAGAGCCAGGAACTTGTGAGTTGTGTACGTCCACTCAGGTATCATTCATACTTGCTATGTAGGCACTTCCTGTCAGAAGGAGAAGGCACAGCAGGAGCGTCGGGGGGCGGAAGACGGTGCCTCAGTGCCTCGCTCCTTCTGACATTGTTTAAAAAAAAAAGAACAACAAATTTATAATTATTTATATGTAGGTAATGTCCTCAAGTTCGTGATAACCACTTTTTCCCCTCTCTCTGTTTGTTTCTCCTCTGTTGTTGTGTGTGTTTGTGTGTATTGTTTTGTCTCTTCAGACAGCTGCCGGTCCTCACCTCTGCAGTGGTGCCGTCTCCTGTGTAACCCTGCACGGTCCTAAGCTGTTTCTTTCTTGTTTCTGTTGTTCTTGTAGTTTTGTCCTCAGATGAGGTTTGAAGTGTCTGTGTTGTGCAGCTGGTCTGGTCTGTCTCTAGACAGTCCAGGCTGCACCCACCAGTAAATGGTGGAGGCTCACAAGGACATACTCAACACACAAGTTTCTGGCTTTCTGAAGTCCTCTGCACGAGGGTTTCTCCGACGAGGGCAGGGCAGTGAGGCACAGCCCCCGTCCCCCGGTGACCCTGCTAGGCCCACCTTCTTAGGGAAACCCTCCGCAGAGGAGCCGAGAGAGCCAGGAACTTGTGAGTTGTGTACGTCCACTCAGGTATCATTCATACTTGCTATGTAGGCACTTCCTGTCAGAAGGAGAAGGCACAGCAGGAGCGTCGGGGGGCGGAAGACGGTGCCTCAGTGCCTCGCTCCTTCTGACATTGTTTAAAAAAAAAAAAGAACAACAAATTTATAATTATTTATATGTAGGTAATGTCCTCAAGTTCGTGATAACCACTTTTTCCCCTCTCTCTGTTTGTTTCTCCTCTGTTGTTGTGTGTGTTTGTGTGTATTGTTTTGTCTCTTTCAGACAGCTGCCGGTCCTCACCTCTGCAGTGGTGCCGTCTCCTGTGTAACCCTGCACGGTCCTAAGCTGTTTTCTTTCTTGTTTCTGTTGTTCTTGTAGTTTTTGTCCTCAGATGAGGTTTGAAGTGTCTGTGTTGTGCAGCTGGTCTGGTCTGTCTCTAGACAGTCCAGGCTGCACCCACCAGTAAATGGTGGAGGCTCACAAGGACATACTCAACACACAAGTTTCTGGCTTTCTGAAGTCCTCTGCACGAGGGTTTCTCCGACGAGGGCAGGGCAGTGAGGCACAGCCCCCCGTCCCCCGGTGACCCTGCTAGGCCCACCTTCTTAGGGAAACCCTCCGCAGAGGAGCCGAGAGAGCCAGGAACTTGTGAGTTGTGTACGTCCACTCAGGTATCATTCATACTTGCTATGTAGGCACTTCCTGTCAGAAGGAGAAGGCACAGCAGGAGCGTCGGGGGGCGGAAGACGGTGCCTCAGTGCCTCGCTCCTTCTGACATTGTTAAAAAAAAAAAGAACAACAAATTTATAATTATTATATGTAGGTAATGTCCTCAAGTTCGTGATAACCACTTTTTCCCCTCTCTCTGTTTGTTTCTCCTCTGTTGTTGTGTGTGTTTGTGTGTATTGTTTTGTCTCTTTCAGACAGCTGCCGGTCCTCACCTCTGCAGTGGTGCCGTCTCCTGTGTAACCCTGCACGGTCCTAAGCTGTTTCTTTCTTGTTTCTGTTGTTCTTGTAGTTTTTGTCCTCAGATGAGGTTTGAAGTGTCTGTGTTGTGCAGCTGGTCTGGTCTGTCTCTAGACAGTCCAGGCTGCACCCACCAGTAAATGGTGGAGGCTCACAAGGACATACTCAACACACAAGTTTCTGGCTTTCTGAAGTCCTCTGCACGAGGGTTTCTCCGACGAGGGCAGGGCAGTGAGGCACAGCCCCCCGTCCCCCGGTGACCCTGCTAGGCCCACCTTCTTAGGGAAACCCTCCGCAGAGGAGCCGAGAGAGCCAGGAACTTGTGAGTTGTGTACGTCCACTCAGGTATCATTCATACTTGCTATGTAGGCACTTCCTGTCAGAAGGAGAAGGCACAGCAGGAGCGTCGGGGGGCGGAAGACGGTGCCTCAGTGCCTCGCTCCTTCTGACATTGTTTAAAAAAAAAAGAACAACAAATTTATAATTATTTATATGTAGGTAATGTCCTCAAGTTCGTGATAACCACTTTTTCCCCTCTCTCTGTTTGTTTCTCCTCTGTTGTTGTGTGTGTTTGTGTGTATTGTTTTGTCTCTTTCAGACAGCTGCCGGTCCTCACCTCTGCAGTGGTGCCGTCTCCTGTGTAACCCTGCACGGTCCTAAGCTGTTTTCTTTCTTGTTTCTGTTGTTCTTGTAGTTTTTGTCCTCAGATGAGGTTTGAAGTGTCTGTGTTGTGCAGCTGGTCTGGTCTGTCTCTAGACAGTCCAGGCTGCACCCACCAGTAAATGGTGGAGGCTCACAAGGACATACTCAACACACAAGTTTCTGGCTTTCTGAAGTCCTCTGCACGAGGGTTTCTCCGACGAGGGCAGGGCAGTGAGGCACAGCCCCCCGTCCCCCGGTGACCCTGCTAGGCCCACCTTCTTAGGGAAACCCTCCGCAGAGGAGCCGAGAGAGCCAGGAACTTGTGAGTTGTGTACGTCCACTCAGGTATCATTCATACTTGCTATGTAGGCACTTCCTGTCAGAAGGAGAAGGCACAGCAGGAGCGTCGGGGGGCGGAAGACGGTGCCTCAGTGCCTCGCTCCTTCTGACATTGTTTAAAAAAAAAAGAACAACAAATTATAATTATTTATATGTAGGTAATGTCCTCAAGTTCGTGATAACCACTTTTCCCCTCTCTCTGTTTGTTTCTCCTCTGTTGTTGTGTGTGTTTGTGTGTATTGTTTTGTCTCTTTCAGACAGCTGCCGGTCCTCACCTCTGCAGTGGTGCCGTCTCCTGTGTAACCCTGCACGGTCCTAAGCTGTTTTCTTTCTTGTTTCTGTTGTTCTTGTAGTTTTTGTCCTCAGATGAGGTTTGAAGTGTCTGTGTTGTGCAGCTGGTCTGGTCTGTCTCTAGACAGTCCAGGCTGCACCCACCAGTAAATGGTGGAGGCTCACAAGGACATACTCAACACACAAGTTTCTGGCTTTCTGAAGTCCTCTGCACGAGGGTTTCTCCGACGAGGGCAGGGCAGTGAGGCACAGCCCCCGTCCCCCGGTGACCCTGCTAGGCCCACCTTCTTAGGGAAACCCTCCGCAGAGGAGCCGAGAGAGCCAGGAACTTGTGAGTTGTGTACGTCCACTCAGGTATCATTCATACTTGCTATGTAGGCACTTCCTGTCAGAAGGAGAAGGCACAGCAGGAGCGTCGGGGGCGGAAGACGGTGCCTCAGTGCCTCGCTCCTTCTGACATTGTTTAAAAAAAAAAGAACAACAAATTTATAATTATTTATATGTAGGTAATGTCCTCAAGTTCGTGATAACCACTTTTTCCCCTCTCTCTGTTTGTTTCTCCTCTGTTGTTGTGTGTGTTTGTGTGTATTGTTTTGTCTCTTTCAGACAGCTGCCGGTCCTCACCTCTGCAGTGGTGCCGTCTCCTGTGTAACCCTGCACGGTCCTAAGCTGTTTCTTTCTTGTTTCTGTTGTTCTTGTAGTTTTTGTCCTCAGATGAGGTTTGAAGTGTCTGTGTTGTGCAGCTGGTCTGGTCTGTCTCTAGACAGTCCAGGCTGCACCCACCAGTAAATGGTGGAGGCTCACAAGGACATACTCAACACACAAGTTTCTGGCTTTCTGAAGTCCTCTGCACGAGGGTTTCTCCGACGAGGGCAGGGCAGTGAGGCACAGCCCCCGTCCCCGGTGACCCTGCTAGGCCCACCTTCTTAGGGAAACCCTCCGCAGAGGAGCCGAGAGAGCCAGGAACTTGTGAGTTGTGTACGTCCACTCAGGTATCATTCATACTTGCTATGTAGGCACTTCCTGTCAGAAGGAGAAGGCACAGCAGGAGCGTCGGGGGCGGAAGACGGTGCCTCAGTGCCTCGCTCCTTCTGACATTGTTTAAAAAAAAAAAGAACAACAAATTTATAATTATTTATATGTAGGTAATGTCCTCAAGTTCGTGATAACCACTTTTTCCCTCTCTCTGTTTGTTTCTCCTCTGTTGTTGTGTGTGTTTGTGTGTATTGTTTTGTCTCTTTCAGACAGCTGCCGGTCCTCACCTCTGCAGTGGTGCCGTCTCCTGTGTAACCCTGCACGGTCCTAAGCTGTTTTCTTTCTTGTTTCTGTTGTTCTTGTAGTTTTTGTCCTCAGATGAGGTTTGAAGTGTCTGTGTTGTGCAGCTGGTCTGGTCTGTCTCTAGACAGTCCAGGCTGCACCCACCAGTAAATGGTGGAGGCTCACAAGGACATACTCAACACACAAGTTTCTGGCTTTCTGAAGTCCTCTGCACGAGGGTTTCTCCGACGAGGGCAGGGCAGTGAGGCACAGCCCCCCGTCCCCCGGTGACCCTGCTAGGCCCACCTTCTTAGGGAAACCCTCCGCAGAGGAGCCGAGAGAGCCAGGAACTTGTGAGTTGTGTACGTCCACTCAGGTATCATTCATACTTGCTATGTAGGCACTTCCTGTCAGAAGGAGAAGGCACAGCAGGAGCGTCGGGGGGCGGAAGACGGTGCCTCAGTGCCTCGCTCCTTCTGACATTGTTTAAAAAAAAAAAGAACAACAAATTTATAATTATTTATATGTAGGTAATGTCCTCAAGTTCGTGATAACCACTTTTCCCCTCTCTCTGTTTGTTTCTCCTCTGTTGTTGTGTGTGTTTGTGTGTATTGTTTTGTCTCTTTCAGACAGCTGCCGGTCCTCACCTCTGCAGTGGTGCCGTCTCCTGTGTAACCCTGCACGGTCCTAAGCTGTTTTCTTTCTTGTTCTGTTGTTCTTGTAGTTTTTGTCCTCAGATGAGGTTTGAAGTGTCTGTGTTGTGCAGCTGGTCTGGTCTGTCTCTAGACAGTCCAGGCTGCACCCACCAGTAAATGGTGGAGGCTCACAGGACATACTCAACACACAAGTTTCTGGCTTTCTGAAGTCCTCTGCACGAGGGTTTCTCCGACGAGGGCAGGGCAGTGAGGCACAGCCCCCCGTCCCCCGGTGACCCTGCTAGGCCCACCTTCTTAGGGAAACCCTCCGCAGAGGAGCCGAGAGAGCCAGGAACTTGTGAGTTGTGTACGTCCACTCAGGTATCATTCATACTTGCTATGTAGGCACTTCCTGTCAGAAGGAGAAGGCACAGCAGGAGCGTCGGGGGGCGGAAGACGGTGCCTCAGTGCCTCGCTCCTTCTGACATTGTTTAAAAAAAAAAGAACAACAAATTTATAATTATTTATATGTAGGTAATGTCCTCAAGTTCGTGATAACCACTTTTCCCCTCTCTCTGTTTGTTTCTCCTCTGTTGTTGTGTGTGTTTGTGTGTATTGTTTTGTCTCTTTCAGACAGCTGCCGGTCCTCACCTCTGCAGTGGTGCCGTCTCCTGTGTAACCCTGCACGGTCCTAAGCTGTTTTCTTTCTGTTTCTGTTGTTCTTGTAGTTTTTGTCCTCAGATGAGGTTTGAAGTGTCTGTGTTGTGCAGCTGGTCTGGTCTGTCTCTAGACAGTCCAGGCTGCACCCACCAGTAAATGGTGGAGGCTCACAAGGACATACTCAACACACAAGTTTCTGGCTTTCTGAAGTCCTCTGCACGAGGGTTTCTCCGACGAGGGCAGGGCAGTGAGGCACAGCCCCCGTCCCCCGGTGACCCTGCTAGGCCCACCTTCTTAGGGAAACCCTCCGCAGAGGAGCCGAGAGAGCCAGGAACTTGTGAGTTGTGTACGTCCACTCAGGTATCATTCATACTTGCTATGTAGGCACTTCCTGTCAGAAGGAGAAGGCACAGCAGGAGCGTCGGGGGGCGGAAGACGGTGCCTCAGTGCCTCGCTCCTTCTGACATTGTTTAAAAAAAAAAGAACAACAAATTTATAATTATTTATATGTAGGTAATGTCCTCAAGTTCGTGATAACCACTTTTTCCCCTCTCTCTGTTTGTTTCTCCTCTGTTGTTGTGTGTGTTTGTGTGTATTGTTTTGTCTCTTTCAGACAGCTGCCGGTCCTCACCTCTGCAGTGGTGCCGTCTCCTGTGTAACCCTGCACGGTCCTAAGCTGTTTTCTTTCTTGTTCTGTTGTTCTTGTAGTTTTTGTCCTCAGATGAGGTTTGAAGTGTCTGTGTTGTGCAGCTGGTCTGGTCTGTCTCTAGACAGTCCAGGCTGCACCCACCAGTAAATGGTGGAGGCTCACAAGGACATACTCAACACACAAGTTTCTGGCTTTCTGAAGTCCTCTGCACGAGGGTTTCTCCGACGAGGGCAGGGCAGTGAGGCACAGCCCCCCGTCCCCGGTGACCCTGCTAGGCCCACCTTCTTAGGGAAACCCTCCGCAGAGGAGCCGAGAGAGCCAGGAACTTGTGAGTTGTGTACGTCCACTCAGGTATCATTCATACTTGCTATGTAGGCACTTCTGTCAGAAGGAGAAGGCACAGCAGGAGCGTCGGGGGGCGGAAGACGGTGCCTCAGTGCCTCGCTCCTTCTGACATTGTTTAAAAAAAAAAAGAACAACAAATTTATAATTATTTATATGTAGGTAATGTCCTCAAGTTCGTGATAACCACTTTTTCCCCTCTCTCTGTTTGTTTCTCCTCTGTTGTTGTGTGTGTTTGTGTGTATTGTTTTGTCTCTTTCAGACAGCTGCCGGTCCTCACCTCTGCAGTGGTGCCGTCTCCTGTGTAACCCTGCACGGTCCTAAGCTGTTTTCTTTCTTGTTTCTGTTGTTCTTGTAGTTTTTGTCCTCAGATGAGGTTTGAAGTGTCTGTGTTGTGCAGCTGGTCTGGTCTGTCTCTAGACAGTCCAGGCTGCACCCACCAGTAAATGGTGGAGGCTCACAAGGACATACTCAACACACAGTTTCTGGCTTTCTGAAGTCCTCTGCACGAGGGTTTCTCCGACGAGGGCAGGGCAGTGAGGCACAGCCCCCGTCCCCCGGTGACCCTGCTAGGCCCACCTTCTTAGGGAAACCCTCCGCAGAGGAGCCGAGAGAGCCAGGAACTTGTGAGTTGTGTACGTCCACTCAGGTATCATTCATACTTGCTATGTAGGCACTTCTGTCAGAAGGAGAAGGCACAGCAGGAGCGTCGGGGGGCGGAAGACGGTGCCTCAGTGCCTCGCTCCTTCTGACATTGTTTAAAAAAAAAAAGACAACAAATTTATAATTATTTATATGTAGGTAATGTCCTCAAGTTCGTGATAACCACTTTTTCCCCTCTCTCTGTTTGTTTCTCCTCTGTTGTTGTGTGTGTTTGTGTGTATTGTTTTGTCTCTTTCAGACAGCTGCCGGTCCTCACCTCTGCAGTGGTGCCGTCTCCTGTGTAACCCTGCACGGTCCTAAGCTGTTTTCTTTCTTGTTTCTGTTGTTCTTGTAGTTTTTGTCCTCAGATGAGGTTTGAAGTGTCTGTGTTGTGCAGCTGGTCTGGTCTGTCTCTAGACAGTCCAGGCTGCACCCACCAGTAAATGGTGGAGGCTCACAAGGACATACTCAACACACAAGTTTCTGGCTTTCTGAAGTCCTCTGCACGAGGGTTTCTCCGACGAGGGCAGGGCAGTGAGGCACAGCCCCCGTCCCCCGGTGACCCTGCTAGGCCCACCTTCTTAGGGAAACCCTCCGCAGAGGAGCCGAGAGAGCCAGGAACTTGTGAGTTGTGTACGTCCACTCAGGTATCATTCATACTTGCTATGTAGGCACTTCCTGTCAGAAGGAGAAGGCACAGCAGGAGCGTCGGGGGGCGGAAGACGGTGCCTCAGTGCCTCGCTCCTTCTGACATTGTTTAAAAAAAAAGAACAACAAATTTATAATTATTTATATGTAGGTAATGTCCTCAAGTTCGTGATAACCACTTTTTCCCCTCTCTCTGTTTGTTTCTCCTCTGTTGTTGTGTGTGTTTGTGTGTATTGTTTTGTCTCTTTCAGACAGCTGCCGGTCCTCACCTCTGCAGTGGTGCCGTCTCCTGTGTAACCCTGCACGGTCCTAAGCTGTTTTCTTTCTTGTTTCTGTTGTTCTTGTAGTTTTTGTCCTCAGATGAGGTTTGAAGTGTCTGTGTTGTGCAGCTGGTCTGGTCTGTCTCTAGACAGTCCAGGCTGCACCCACCAGTAAATGGTGGAGGCTCACAAGGACATACTCAACACACAAGTTTCTGGCTTTCTGAAGTCCTCTGCACGAGGGTTTCTCCGACGAGGGCAGGGCAGTGAGCACAGCCCCCCGTCCCCCGGTGACCCTGCTAGGCCCACCTTCTTAGGGAAACCCTCGCAGAGGAGCCGAGAGAGCCAGGAACTTGTGAGTTGTGTACGTCCACTCAGGTATCATTCATACTTGCTATGTAGGCACTTCCTGTCAGAAGGAGAAGGCACAGCAGGAGCGTCGGGGGGCGGAAGACGGTGCCTCAGTGCCTCGCTCCTTCTGACATTGTTTAAAAAAAAAAGAACAACAAATTTATAATTATTTATATGTAGGTAATGTCCTCAAGTTCGTGATAACCACTTTTTCCCCTCTCTCTGTTTGTTTCTCCTCTGTTGTTGTGTGTGTTTGTGTGTATTGTTTTGTCTCTTTCAGACAGCTGCCGGTCCTCACCTCTGCAGTGGTGCCGTCTCCTGTGTAACCCTGCACGGTCCTAAGCTGTTTTCTTTCTTGTTTCTGTTGTTCTTGTAGTTTTTGTCCTCAGATGAGGTTTGAAGTGTCTGTGTTGTGCAGCTGGTCTGGTCTGTCTCTAGACAGTCCAGGCTGCACCCACCAGTAATGGTGGAGGCTCACAAGACATACTCAACACACAAGTTTCTGGCTTCTGAAGTCCTCTGCACGAGGGTTTCTCCGACGAGGGCAGGGCAGTGAGGCACAGCCCCCCGTCCCCCGGTGACCCTGCTAGGCCCACCTTCTTAGGGAAACCCTCCGCAGAGGAGCCGAGAGAGCCAGGAACTTGTGAGTTGTGTACGTCCACTCAGGTATCATTCATACTTGCTATGTAGGCACTTCCTGTCAGAAGGAGAAGGCACAGCAGGAGCGTCGGGGGGCGGAAGACGGTGCCTCAGTGCCTCGCTCCTTCTGACATTGTTTTAAAAAAAAAGAACAACAAATTTATAATTATTTATATGTAGGTAATGTCCTCAAGTTCGTGATAACCACTTTTTCCCCTCTCTCTGTTTGTTTCTCCTCTGTTGTTGTGGTGTTTGTGTGTATTGTTTTGTCTCTTTCAGACAGCTGCCGGTCCTCACCTCTGCAGTGGTGCCGTCTCCTGTGTAACCCTGCACGGTCCTAAGCTGTTTTCTTTCTTGTTTCTGTTGTTCTTGTAGTTTTTGTCCTCAGATGAGGTTTGAAGTGTCTGTGTTGTGCAGCTGGTCTGGTCTGTCTCTAGACAGTCCAGGCTGCACCCACCAGTAAATGGTGGAGGCTCACAAGGACATACTCAACACACAAGTTTCTGGCTTTCTGAAGTCCTCTGCACGAGGGTTTCTCCGACGAGGGCAGGGCAGTGAGGCACAGCCCCCGTCCCCGGTGACCCTGCTAGGCCCACCTTCTTAGGAAACCCTCCGCAGAGGAGCCGAGAGAGCCAGGAACTTGTGAGTTGTGTACGTCCACTCAGGTATCATTCATACTTGCTATGTAGGCACTTCCTGTCAGAAGGAGAAGGCACAGCAGGAGCGTCGGGGGCGGAAGACGGTGCCTCAGTGCCTCGCTCCTTCTGACATTGTTTAAAAAAAAAAGAACAACAAATTTATAATTATTTATATGTAGGTAATGTCCTCAAGTTCGTGATAACCACTTTTTCCCCTCTCTCTGTTTGTTTCTCCTCTGTTGTTGTGTGTGTTTGTGTGTATTGTTTTGTCTCTTTCAGACAGCTGCCGGTCCTCACCTCTGCAGTGGTGCCGTCTCCTGTGTAACCCTGCACGGTCCTAAGCTGTTTTCTTTCTTGTTTCTGTTGTTCTTGTAGTTTTTGTCCTCAGATGAGGTTTGAAGTGTCTGTGTTGTGCAGCTGGTCTGGTCTGTCTCTAGACAGTCCAGGCTGCACCCACCAGTAAATGGTGGAGGCTCACAAGGACATACTCAACACACAAGTTTCTGGCTTTCTGAAGTCCTCTGCACGAGGGTTTCTCCGACGAGGGCAGGGCAGTGAGGCACAGCCCCCGTCCCCCGGTGACCCTGCTAGGCCCACCTTCTTAGGGAAACCCTCCGCAGAGGAGCCGAGAGAGCCAGGAACTTGTGAGTTGTGTACGTCCACTCAGGTATCATTCATACTTGCTATGTAGGCACTTCCTGTCAGAAGGAGAAGGCACAGCAGGAGCGTCGGGGGCGGAAGACGGTGCCTCAGTGCCTCGCTCCTTCTGACATTGTTTAAAAAAAAAGAACAACAAATTTATAATTATTTATATGTAGGTAATGTCCTCAAGTTCGTGATAACCACTTTTTCCCCTCTCTCTGTTTGTTTCTCCTCTGTTGTTGTGTGTGTTTGTGTGTATTGTTTTGTCTCTTTCAGACAGCTGCCGGTCCTCACCTCTGCAGTGGTGCCGTCTCCTGTGTAACCCTGCACGGTCCTAAGCTGTTTTCTTTTTTTCTGTTGTTCTTGTAGTTTTTGTCCTCAGATGAGGTTTGAAGTGTCTGTGTTGTGCAGCTGGTCTGGTCTGTCTCTAGACAGTCCAGGCTGCACCCACCAGTAAATGGTGGAGGCTCACAAGGACATACTCAACACACAAGTTTCTGGCTTTCTGAAGTCCTCTGCACGAGGGTTTCTCCGACGAGGGCAGGGCAGTGAGGCACAGCCCCCGTCCCCCGGTGACCCTGCTAGGCCCACCTTCTTAGGGAAACCCTCCGCAGAGGAGCCGAGAGAGCCAGGAACTTGTGAGTTGTGTACGTCCACTCAGGTATCATTCATACTTGCTATGTAGGCACTTCCTGTCAGAAGGAGAAGGCACAGCAGGAGCGTCGGGGGGCGGAAGACGGTGCCTCAGTGCCTCGCTCCTTCTGACATTGTTTAAAAAAAAAACAACAAATTTATAATTATTTATATGTAGGTAATGTCCTCAAGTTCGTGATAACCACTTTTTCCCCCTCTCTGTTTGTTTCTCCTCTGTTGTTGTGTGTGTTTGTGTGTATTGTTTTGTCTCTTTCAGACAGCTGCCGGTCCTCACCTCTGCAGTGGTGCCGTCTCCTGTGTAACCCTGCACGGTCCTAAGCTGTTTTCTTTCTTGTTTCTGTTGTTCTTGTAGTTTTTGTCCTCAGATGAGGTTTGAAGTGTCTGTGTTGTGCAGCTGGTCTGGTCTGTCTCTAGACAGTCCAGGCTGCACCCACCAGTAAATGGTGGAGGCTCACAAGGACATACTCAACACACAAGTTTCTGGCTTTCTGAAGTCCTCTGCACGAGGGTTTCTCCGACGAGGGCAGGGCAGTGAGGCACAGCCCCCGTCCCCGGTGACCCTGCTAGGCCACCTTCTTAGGGAAACCCTGCAGAGGAGCCGAGAGAGCCAGGAACTTGTGAGTTGTGTACGTCCACTCAGGTATCATTCATACTTGCTATGTAGGCACTTCCTGTCAGAAGGAGAAGGCACAGCAGGAGCGTCGGGGGGCGGAAGACGGTGCCTCAGTGCCTCGCTCCTTCTGACATTGTTTAAAAAAAAACAACAAATTTATAATTATTTATATGTAGGTAATGTCCTCAAGTTCGTGATAACCACTTTTCCCCTCTCTCTGTTTGTTTCTCCTCTGTTGTTGTGTGTGTTTGTGTGTATTGTTTTGTCTCTTTCAGACAGCTGCCGGTCCTCACCTCTGCAGTGGTGCCGTCTCCTGTGTAACCCTGCACGGTCCTAAGCTGTTTTCTTTCTTGTTTCTGTTGTTCTTGTAGTTTTTGTCCTCAGATGAGGTTTGAAGTGTCTGTGTTGTGCAGCTGGTCTGGTCTGTCTCTAGACAGTCCAGGCTGCACCACCAGTAAATGGTGGAGGCTCACAAGGACATACTCAACACACAAGTTTCTGGCTTTCTGAAGTCCTCTGCACGAGGGTTTCTCCGACGAGGGCAGGGCAGTGAGGCACAGCCCCCGTCCCCCGGTGACCCTGCTAGGCCCACCTTCTTAGGGAAACCCTCTGCAGAGGAGCCGAGAGAGCCAGGAACTTGTGAGTTGTGTACGTCCACTCAGGTATCATTCATACTTGCTATGTAGGCACTTCCTGTCAGAAGGAGAAGGCACAGCAGGAGCGTCGGGGGGCGGAAGACGGTGCCTCAGTGCCTCTCCTTCTGACATTGTTTAAAAAAAAAACAACAAATTTATAATTATTTATATGTAGGTAATGTCCTCAAGTTCGTGATAACCACTTTTCCCTCTCTCTGTTTGTTTCTCTCTGTTGTTGTGTGTGTTTGTGTGTATTGTTTTGTCTCTTTCAGACAGCTGCCGGTCCTCACCTCTGCAGTGGTGCGTCTCCTGTGTAACCCTGCACGGTCCTAAGCTGTTTTCTTTCTTGTTTCTGTTGTTCTTGTAGTTTTTGTCCTCAGATGAGGTTTGAAGTGTCTGTGTTGTGCAGCTGGTCTGGTCTGTCTCTAGACAGTCCAGGCTGCACCCACCAGTAATGGTGGAGGCTCACAAGGACATACTCAACACACAAGTTTCTGGCTTTCTGAAGTCCTCTGCACGAGGGTTTCTCCGACGAGGGCAGGGAGTGAGGCACAGCCCCCCGTCCCCGGTGACCTGCTAGGACCTTCTTAGGGAAACCCTCCGCAGAGGAGCCGAGAGAGCCAGGAACTTGTGAGTTGTGTACGTCCACTCAGGTATCATTCATACTTGCTATGTAGGCACTTCCTGTCAGAAGGAGAAGGCACAGCAGGAGCGTCGGGGGCGGAAGACGGTGCCTCAGTGCCTCGTCCTTCTGACATTGTTTAAAAAAAAAGAACAACAAATTTATAATTATTTATATGTAGGTAATGTCCTCAAGTTCGTGATAACCCTTTTTCCCCTCTCTCTGTTTGTTTCTCCTCTGTTGTTGTGTGTGTTTGTGTGTATTGTTTTGTTCTTTCAGACAGCTGCCGGTCCTCACCTCTGCAGTGGTGCCGTCTCCTGTGTAATGCACGGTCCTAAGCTGTTTCTTTCTTGTTTCTGTTGTTCTTGTAGTTTTTGTCCTCAGATGAGGTTTGAAGTGT